>NC_072766.1:34593817-34841608 GCF_022539595.1 Amphiprion ocellaris | reverse complement strand
ATGTAAAATTCCAAATATTTCACAATTCCAAAGATTCCCATCTGCTGTAGGATTGTAAACATTTAGAATTTACAGTTATTTCACTGGTTGGACCAAATATTTTATTAATATTATTTTAGTTTTTCTTGTTTAGCTGCTGTTTGTGCATTCAGAGCTCTTTAAACTTTGAGCGAGGAGACTTTTGTAACAAGAGGCCCGAACCCAGAGACAAGAGCCACGATGCGAATCAACACAAACTCTAAAGTAAACAGGGACTCAAGCTGTGCGAGAACTTCCAACACAACATGTGTCGTCTGTAAAGTGTGTTGATGTTGTCGTCGACCCCCGCTGACCTTCTGTTCTGAACCCGACTTGTGCGCCGCTGTGAACCCTCGGGCGACTCCAAGATGCACTTTTGTAGTTTTGTATCTTTTAGCAATCAGCTGCTGCAGACAGACAGACAGAGCAGCACCTGTGTTCCCTTTGTGGGCCTCTGTCAGCGTCTCTGCACTGATGAAGCACATAAAGAGGTTTTATGATCCTGCAGCTCCACCTCGCTATAGTATTTATCTGAGAGCATCGCCAGATCGTATTGATGACCTTGCTGCTGAGATTTCTGGCTTTTAATGCTCGCTTTCTCTCCGTGTGTTTTGACTTTGTTTTGGAACAAAGCCTCCCCGCCTTGTGGTGTTCAAATGCTCCACAGAGCCTCCAGCAAACATATTTCAGCTCCAAATGATAAAAGCCCTCTTTCTTCAGCCAGGAGAGCAAATGCCAGTGCAGCCTCAGTGTTTATCCTGGTGACAGGTTTGTTTTAGGCAGCTGGGAGCAGCCCCAAACAGGCTTTTATGACCTATTTTCAAATGTGTACAATGTGTGAGAGTCTACCAGCTTCATCTATAACGTTTAGAGATGTTTCTGACAACCCGGCAGATGAATCCACAGAAACAAAATCATATCTTACCACCAAAAAGTCTGTCTTAAAAGGCTGAATTTTCTGTGTAGATGTCTTGTTGCAAAGTTTTGTAGGTTTTACTGACAAATCTTAAAGTTTGTTCTCATGCAATGGAGCAAAAATCTGTAATATTTGAAAGCAAAGGGAACCTGCCAGTTTAGATCAGCACAAAAAATGGAAGCATTCGAAAGCAGTTTATCTGTTTGAGACATTATCAGCCCATTAAATGGCTGTTATCATTTCACTCCTGTACATCTGGGACATTTTCCACCTTCCAGTAGACACTAATCACCTCATTAAATGTCGATAAAGCTGCAATTTTGCAGTAACAAAGAGAATTAAAGCTGCAAGCAGCGTTGGACGGGTCCTCGCATCTGAGCGGCCCGGCTTGCCCGCGCATATCCACCAGGAGGCGCTGTAACTGAGAGAGTAAAGTTTCAGGCAGATTGGAGCATGTACAGCTGAGTTAGACACCACTTCCTGTTTCATGGCGAAGGATCAATATTTCTGGGGGTCGCCATGGCCACGCCCTTTGACTTTTGCAGAGCATTTTGATAACTTTTCATCAGGAGGCAGTCTTGCATATGCTGGCCCAATTTGACGTCTCTCGGACTTACCCCCACTGAGTTATTAATCTCATCAAACTTCACAGCTGATTCAAGATGGCCGACTTCCTGTTGGGTTTAGAGCGTGGTCATGATTGACTTTTTCGTGGGTCCTGATGTGCTGCATATGCATACACATTTTTGTAGCTGTGGATGAAACACGCTGCCAGTTGGCCTAATGACAACTTTTTGCAACTTTGTAGGGGGCGCTATGGAGCGATTTTGCCAGACACATGTGCAACTCCCACAAAAAATCAAATTTTTCGCCGGTCCTAATGTGCATGCCAAGTCTCACGTGTTTTGGGGTATGATAAGGCCGCCAAAAATGCAATTCAAAAGTTCGCCAAAGAATAATAATAAACTAGAGAGGCGACACATTCACATAGAAAATCCAACAATTCCTTCTGTTTTTTACAGTTTGTGACTCTGGTAAATGGTGTCATTTTTCAAAGCTGGTGGGTTTTGGGCTTCACAGATTGAACCTAAATGCTTTTCTTAAACAAACTGCTGAGCTGCTGCACAGTGAAATGTTTGAGTGGAGCTCAGGATGAAAGCATCAGAGCTGTTTTACATGTTTTTATGTTCAGCTAATATCATTTCCTCTGGACAATGTTTGTGGTGTTAGAAGTGGACGTTTGTAGGGAGTTTTCAGTTGTGATACTTTAATGCATAAATATTTGCAGTGGTGGTTTCACTGCAAGCATCTACTGATGTCACCAGTGAAGTAAATAAAAACAGCATTTGTTGAACTTTACGCCTCTCAGTGTCTGCAGTTAGTTTAGCTGAATCAATGCAAAGATATTTCTATTTTTCTACATGACAGGAATGTCAGTGAAATCCAAATGCTAAGAATAAACAAGTGATCTGCCTGGTCACAGATCCCACTTTAATCCAAAATAAAGACTTTGCAAGGAAATGAACTTGAAATATGAGCCACCAGTAAAAGTTGTGATCAGACAGAAGGGCCTGTATTTTATCTTTGGAGAAGTTTAACATGTAAGTTTGTACAGCTGATCAGTGGTGAGGCCTGTGGATGACTGGAGATGTGTGTGGACACTTAGACGAAGCAGCAAATGTGTTGAAAATGAGTTGTCTTCTCAGAGTCTTGAAGATGTTTTGTCAGAGCTAAGAAAGAAGTAAGAGATCCTGCAGGTGATTGTTGAGTGGTGTTGAGGAATTTGAATGTAGAGGAATAGCAAAGAGATTTTGAAGATATTTAAGCCGTAAGTTGTATTTTATTTGTTTGCTGTTCTCTCCCATTTGTAGTGAAGAGAAGTGATTTGACATGAAGAATGTGATTTGTGTGGCTTTGAAATTGTGTTAAAATGTAAAAATGAGTGATGAGGAGAAGAGTGTGACTTTTTAGTATTGTGTTTTTTAGCGTGTTCTTTAAAAGTTGTAGGTAGATCATGTTCTTTTTTTGATTTTGTGGATTGTTTTTTTTTCTTTCAGTGTTGATGTCACCGCCTTGACGAATA
The DNA here is from genome assembly GCF_022539595.1 of Amphiprion ocellaris. Taxonomy (NCBI): domain Eukaryota; kingdom Metazoa; phylum Chordata; class Actinopteri; family Pomacentridae; genus Amphiprion; species Amphiprion ocellaris. Next base: position 34,838,591 of record NC_072766.1, on the reverse strand, counting down.
GAAGAAAAGCCTGTATTTGGGTATGTAGGACCGGTAGTCCAGAGGTAGTGATGGTGGTTTGGAACCTGGAGAGTGCAGGTTCAATCCCCCACTCTGCTCAAGCTTTTTTTTCACATTTGGGCAAAATTCGCCAAAAATCTTCTTGAAGCGCTCTTTGCGCTCTTTGCGCTCTTTGCGCTCTTTCCAGCAACTTCCTGATTTTGCAGGAACCACCCTTCAACTCCAATCCACTGACACTCCACACCACAGACCACAACCTTTCCACTCCACTATCATCCTCCGCAAGGTTCCCAGTGGGGATTCGAACCATGACCCTCCACATGAAAGACACACAACCTATGTGTGAGCTATCTTTCACACAAGGTCCTTCATGGACTTTGTTGTAATGATGGTTGAAAGAGGTTGTCATACAGCCAAAGTATGTATATATTGTAAATAAAGCTGCTGTAACAATGTAAATTTCCCCTGGAGTGGGGAGAAATAAAGAACTTTATCTTATCTTTATCTTATCTTAAAAAGTGTCAAAAGAGCCCTGGGCTGGATTCGAACCAAAAACCTCCTGGATGAGAGGCAGATAACTTACCACTGCACTATCCTTCCTACTGGGTGTAACTGTTAGTTTTCGTAAATGATGGTACACAAAACTATTAAGGAGGTGAAGATAATAAAGGTACTAAGGTGGATTTCAACCGGGGACCTTCAACATGCCAGGCAAAAAACTTACCTCTACACCACCTGTCCTACAAGATGCTGCTCTAACTTTGCTTAAATGATGCTAGCAATTAGTACTGGAGCATCCAAAGGACACATAAAAAGTGTGAGTGGGGATTTGAACCATGGACCTTCAACATGTGAGGCACAGAACTTACCTCTGCACCACATTTCCTACAAGGTGTTGTTGTAAATTGGCTTAAATGATGGCATCAATCAGTACTGGAGCAATCAAAGGACAAATAAAAGGTGTGAGTGGAGATTTGAATCATGTGAGGTACAGAACTTACATTGTAGGTTTGTTTCTGAGACTGAATACACCCAATCTCATCTGATCTGCAAAGCTAAGCAGGGTTGGGCCTGGTTAGTATTTGGATGGGAGACTACCTGGGAATACCAGCTGCTGTAAGCTTTTTACTTCTCCTCACAACCTGAACAAGACACTGCTGGTCATTCACTAGAGACAGCTATCAACTAAAACCTCTTGGTTTCTTTATTATACACTCTATGAGGTGGATAAGCTGCAGCTCATGCTGATTTATTGCTGGTTCTGGTTGGAGCCAAAGAACAAAGGCGTCACCTGTTGGAGCAGCTGATGTCCTGCAGCCTCTCCACCACAGAAAGCCTCTGACAGCTTCAATTCTTTACACTCTGACTGCAAGACACCAATCACATAGGAACATATACATGTGTGGAACAAAGAGCTGAACTGACACTCAACATGTGTTTGACCATTTATTGATAAAGACATTCAAACATGTCTAGAGATAGAACACCAACGCACGGTGTAAGAAAGGTCAGAACAGACTTCACCTGCTCAGGAAACTGAGGTCCTTCGGGGTGCAGGGAGCAATTCTGAGGACCTTTTATGGTTGTGTGGTGGTATCAGCCATCCTGTATGGAGTGGTCTGCTGGAGCAGCAGCATCACGGCTGCAGACAGGAAGAGACTAAAGAAACTGGTTAAGAAAGCAAGCTCTGTCCTGGGCTGGTGTTAGACAGGAGGATGATGACAAAGCTGTTGTCTATCATGGAGGACATCTCCCACCCCCTGCAGGAAACAGGACCATCACCGGCAGCTCCTTCAGGGACAGACTGCTTCACCCACGATGTTTGAAGGAGGTCCTTCCTTCCTGCAGCAGTCAGACTGTGTTCAATCAAACCTGCTCCCAGTAGTTCAGATCACCCATGAAGTAACTGCAATAAAATGTAAATAAGTCAATATGTGCAATTTCACAAGATTTTTTTTTTTTACAAGCATTTCTATTTCTTCTCTAAGGAGAAAGCATCTATTTATATCTGTGCACTGAGTGCTGCTTTTCTTTTTACTTTTTTTCCTATCTGCTACTGCCACACTGAAAATTTCCCCACTGCAGAATCTACCTATCCATCCATCTATCTATGGTCCATCTACCTCCCTACCTATCCATCCATCCATCCATCCATCTCTCTCACGGGTGTGGGGGTTGGTTCACCTGTTCTCAATCACCTTAATCCACGAAGGCCCGGTTCTTCATTCTTCCGCTCTCTGCCAGACCAGAGACTTTGACACCAGAACCTTTCTCCTACAATTAGTCTGGCTTCCCCTTTTTGTTTTCACCTTGGTTTAGTTATCCTTTCTGTGTTGGTTTTAGTTTCATTCGTTAAATAAACTCCTTGTAATCTTTGACCTGTGTCTGCAGATGTCCTGTGACACCAATGATCCCATCTGATATTTAGCATGTTTTCAATTATTGGTCCCATTTCTTAAAAAAAAAAAAAAAAAAAAAAAAAAAAAAAAGCCCCCTGAAATCTGATCAGATAAATGAATGTGAAACTACTTTGGGTCTGCTGCAGCTGCCTCCCTCTGATCTTGTTCCTGCCCACAGCACAATCTGATCAGTGAAACACTGAAGGACAACTTCAGCATGTAAAACATAAATAAGCAAAGGCTGCAACTCGTGATTATTTTAATTTTAACTTAACTTTATGTGCTGTTCAAAAACTTTATTTTTTCTGCAAATGTGTAGTGATTCCAAATCTTGGTTATTGATCTCCTTGATTACAAAAAAATCTGTATCGACCCGGAAAAAAACCAAACATGTCAGGCACCCTATGATGTTAACTGTTTGCCTGAATGTTTTTGTTTAAAATCCTCAGTAATAACCTTTGACTGGTTGCTCTTAACCCTGTAAAACTCACTGCTGCAAAAATACAACATCAGCTTATTTTTTAATTACTATTTTCTATTATATATATCTGAAATAAACCCTAATCTGGGGTCTGACAGCAGCGTGAGGTCAAAGAAGCTGCCATCAGCTGCTGCACTTCTGTCCGTCCAGCAGATGGAGCCATGGAGCTGCAGTGAAGTGAAGAGCAGCACAAGGCAACCACCACTTCCATCCACTGACGCATTCAATTTGACTGACGCTAATGTTTTATTGACTTCCAACCACTAAACCAATAAAAGCTGCAAGCAGCGTTGGACGAGTCCTCGCATCCGAGCGGCCCGACTGGCCCACGCATGTCCACCAGGAGGCGCTGCAACTGAGAGAGTAAAGTTTCAGGCAGACTGGAGCATGTACAGGCTACTTACACAGCACTTCCTGTTTCATGGCGAGAAATCCAAAATGGCCGCCAAGTGGTGCAAAGATGTGATTAGGGCCGGACTCTGATCATACATGTAAAATTTCAGGCAGATTGGAGCATGTACAGGCTGGTTACACAGCACTTCCTGTTTCATGGCGAGAAATCCAAAATGGCTGCCAAGTGGCACAAAGATGTGATTAGGGCCGGACTCTGATCATGCATGTAAAATTTCAGGCAGATTGGAGCATGTACAGGCTGGTTACACAGCACTTCCTGTTTCATGGAGAGAAATCCAAAATGGCCGCCAAGTGGCACAAAGATGTGATTAGGGCCGGACTCTGATCATGCATGTAAAATTTCAGGCAGATTGGAGCATGTACAGTCTGGTTACACAGCACTTCCTGTTTAATGGCGAGAAATTCAAAATGGCCGCCATGTGGCGCTATGACTGTGAGTGTATATCAACCTATGGACGTGATTAGGGCTGGACTCTGATCACACATGTATAATTTGAAGCAGACTGGAGCATGTACAGGCTAGTTAGACAGCACTTCCTGTTTCATGGCAAGACATTCAAAATGGCCGCATTCCGCTGGTAACTATGGCCACGCCCTCAGACTTTTGCGGAGCGTTTTGATAACTTTTGATCAACCATGACTGGTGTCCATCCTGACCAAATTTGAGCTCTCTCGTGGTTACGCTGTTTGAGGTTATAGCTTTTGAAAATGTCCAAAAATGACAAAATTGTCCAAAATATGAATCATATTTCAAAATGGCCGCATTCCGTGGCTCGCCATTTCCACGCCCTCAAACTTTTGCAGAGCGTTTTGATAACTTTTGATCAACCATGACGGGAGTACATCCTGGCCAAGTTTGAGCTCTGTCGGGGTTAAGCTGTTTGAGTTTATAGCTTTTAGAAATGTCCAAAAATGACAAAATTGTCCAAAATATGAATCATATTTCAAAATGGCCGCATTCCGTGGCTCGCCATTTCCGCGTCCTCAGACTTTTGCGGAGCGTTTTGATAACTTTTGATCACCCATGACTGGAGTACATCCCGGCCAAATTTCAGCTCTCTCAGGATTACGCTGTTTGAGTTTATAGATATCAAAAAATGTCCAAAAATGACTCATAATTCAAAATGGCCGACTTCCTGTTGCATTATGGGTAATGATGCAAGAGGCTTTTTTGTGCGTCTTGATGAGTTACATATGTGTACCGAATTTCAGAAGTCTAGGTCAAACACTGTCCGGGGGCTGAATTTTCTTAATTTTCTAGGGGGCGCTATTGAGCCATTTTGGCACGCACGCGTGCCATTTCCCTAAAATATCAAATTTTTCGCCGGTTCTGATGTGTGTGGCGATTTTCATGCGTTTTCGTGTATGTTTAGGGCGTCAAAAAGGCCGATTTCCCGGCGGACGAAGAAAAATAATAATAATAATTCTTAGGGTTTCAATAGGTTCCTCGCACCACTTCGTGGTGCTCGGACCCTAATAATAATAATTCCTAGGGTTTCAATAGGTTCCTCGCACCACTTCGTGGTGCTCGGACCCTAATAATTCTTAGGGTTTCAATAGGTTCCTCGCACCACTTCGTGGTGCTCGGACCCTAATAAGAAACCCGACCAATTCCAATAGGGTCTTCGCACCATTCGGTGCTCGGACCCTAATAATTCCTTGCATTCCAATAGGGTCTTCGCACCATTCGGTGCTCGGACCCTAAAAAGGAAGCATTTAGAGGTTGGAGTTGTTTCAGATATGAAACTTTAACTCAAGTTACATCTCAAACTATTCTTGTGATATAATTTTTTTTGTCTTAAATCTCATTTTGACTTGTTTTTACTCACTGTTTATTTGCATTTTCAGTCAGTATTTGGTTACATTTAGGCACCAGTTTGACTTTGAGTTTAGAAAATGATCATGATTCTAATTAACCTTCTGATGTGTTCTTTTGTCAAAAAAACTCCAAAATTACACCATTTGTCAAAGTTAGAAACTGTAAAACAGGATTTTGGGGGGAATTTTCAGCTTTTCGATGGTTTTTGAGTGTATTCTGTGTGGCATGATGCTTACAATTGGGATTCTTCATGGAAAATTGCTTTATTCTATATGTCTCATTTAAAAATTCACCAGAAATATAGCATTTGGACTCACTACATAATGTAAAAAAATAAAAATTCTTCACTCCTCAGCACAACTGATAAACCATAACTAACTCAGTCATGGTTCAAAGTCACGTGACAAAAATTCATAGACTTTTCAGATGAACTGCAGGCAGTGTTTCAACAGATCAGAGAACAGGCAAGTATGGAAGTAGAGTAGAGAGACTGAAGGTAAAATAAATTGTACTGAATCAATAAAATAAATGCAGCATTGTTCAACAATAGCATACAGAGGAGTAAGGTGTTGGAGGACACATTCAGCATGGTGAAATATGTGCAGATGTGCAGAGCAGTGTGGAAAATGCAGAGTTTGTGGAGGATGTAAACCTGTAATATCTGAGTCATTCCACAATTGGAGGACATTTGGCGTCTCACCCATCAAATTTCAAATAATCCATGTACAAAATACTAAAACATTCAGCTGTTGTGTAAATATTCTTGTCCTGAGACCAAATCTAAACAACTAGGAAAAAATGTTTGAAAATATTTTTTTAAAACACCAAATGAATCTTGAGTTGCAATTTTTCTCTTGTCCCACTCCAAAGATGGCCAAATTGAATCTAAAATAAAACAGTTAAAATGACATTTAAACCTCCTTTTTTAAAATATTTTTTTTCATTGATCTCTCTTGTAATTGTGGGAACATTTTTGTTAATCAACATAATATTTTGAATAATAATTATTATGCATGTGTCCCACAACAACCCTGTTAGCATAGCCTTTTTAGCTGGTAGAAGAGGAACACAGTGAATCACATGAAACGCTGGAATTTACATCATCAGATTTCCTAAAGAATGGGTAGAGCAAAGCTACATCCTCTCTTCTATTTTCCATATTTTCATAGCATTGTCAGCCTTGATTGAATGTCTCACTCTACCTCATGCAACCCTGTTATGCATATTATCAGGATAAGACAAATTCTTTTTACTATTTTCTTTACTGTTTTCCATCAGTCAGTTTGTCCTCTTGGTCAGCAGTAACAGCTAGCTAAATATCTAGCTTCTACTGCTGAGAAAAAGCTAACATTAGCATGGATTAGAAACCCTGTTACTGTGATTAGAGTAGGGTTAGCAAACAACAAATAAAACATGGAATAAAAATGGTACCATTGATGTGTAAGCTGAGCCAATCAAGCCACTGATAGTTTACGTATTACCTATTATGGATGAATATGGAGCAGAAAATTGTAAAAACAATAAAAATAATTTTTTATTTTATTTATTTTTTTTTAAATTGAAGCCCAAATGTCCTCCAATTCTGGAATGACCCAACTATCATATGTTTTGTCACTATTTTCCTAGTATTGGTTACACCTGTGGAAACTTGTATATGCTAATTCCAGTTTTTTCAGTTTTTTATGAGACAAATATCAAAAACATCAAAGAAAATCACCTTTCCTTTTATACTGTTTTTTATAATATGTTGCATTTTATCAGGCTGCACCATTGAGGTGAAGAATTTTATATTACAGTAAAAAAAAAAATGAGTCTACAGTGAATGAAAATGGGACAGCAGCAAAAGACGGTCACAAACTGCTTGAAATTTAAAGGTTTAACCATTTTAAAGGATATTTATTACAGCTTCCAAACCCTTTATAGATGGTGAATTAAAAGAAAGTGATACCAAAAACCTTTGTGATGGAGAGTGACAATGCAAATATTTTTCTCTTTTGATTATTAATGTGTCTCGTTTGGGATCACAGAGCTCTATTCGAATCACTGATCATCACTGTCTTCTCTCTGTTGTGCTCCCAGCTGGCCTCAAACCCGACGAGCAGCTGTGAGCAGAGTTTATTTTCTAAAATCAACTTAATGACTCTGCTGTTGCTGCTGCTGTGGTTTTACTTTAAGTCCCACACTGATCAAAAAGACAGAAATAGAAACACTTTGTTGTCGGCGCTGTGACGTCTTCTGGTTTGTTGTGTTTGATTTTGGAGGGATTTCAGTAGTTTGCATCAGAGGTCTGAAAGTTCAGAAAAAGTTCCTGTTTTGTTTTTATTGAGGTCTCATCGGTCTGTTACACACATGCTGATAAGAAGTGTGTTTGTCTCGGGTTCACACAGATCAAGTCGGTAATCTTGTGAGTGATATGTTAGTAGTTATTCTGACACACAAAATGAACATGTCTTCGTATTAGGAAGGTGGAAAAGTGCCGGATGCATGTGCTTCTTCCACTTGTTTTCATGCACATTTTCAATTCTCACATTAAAAACCATGAAATTGGAAAGCAGTGGAAATTTAAAGAAGAAAAACGTAATAGAAAGTATTTATTATTTGCTAAAAATTGAAAGATTGGTGCATCAATAAAAAGAAATGTGAGAATTACAACAGAACGGCATGAAAAATTATGATGTAAATGAAGTACATGACCTGTTAAAAGACAAAAACTCTACTGATGTGCAACAGTCACATAACAGTATAGAAGGAAACGCAAAATTGAAAATTTTCTAGAAATTTCTTTTTTAATTTGCCGATACAAAACGTAAAAATATATCCCACAATAAACTGCAAATGTGACACAATTCAATGGCAAAACAAAATGAAAAGACAGGGAATGCATCCAAAATGCCAATAAAAAAACACTACAAAAAGACAAAACAACATCACAAAAAGAGGCAAAACAATTAAATGCAAAATGAATTGACCATAAATAGATACAAAATGATGATAAAGAAACACAAAACCACGATAAAAAGACAAAAAATCTGCCTCAAAGAGATACAAAACCAGCATATTGGCGTGGAAAATGGCAAAAATGACACACAATTATACCATAAACAAACACAAAATCATGACAAGAAAAACAAAACCCAAAACTATAAGAAATAGACTTAAAATGGCAAGATTTAGATAGAAAATCCCAATAAACGCAAACCACAAAAGACACAAAACCACTACAAAAAGACACAAAGCAGCCAGATGAAAACACAGAATGAAAACGAGAAAAAGGAACCTAAAAATACTACCACAATCAAATGTAAAATAACAGTAATGTCAGGCTGGCTGCTGCCAGGCAGTGCTCTCCCCCTCCCCTCTCCATTCTCTTTCCTTTTAGGACAGCCCAGCAGTGCAGAAGAAGCAACAGGTGTTCCCTATCTGCCACAATTAGCCAGCTCATGAACAGTTGGAGTGCAACCAATCAAGCTTCACCCAGTCTGCACTATAACCAGACGCCACCCAGCTCTCAGTGCCGGATCGTGACACAGTTCGTAATAGTTCACAGCCAGAATTGCCAGCCATTCTGTTTGTTGCTCTTCAAGCCTGTTAACCACCGTTGTCCTCCTTTGTTCCGGACCCACCTGTTCCTGCCGTTCTGCCGTCAACACTGGACCCTGGTTAACACCTCAGAGAAAAGGAAATACTCACCTGAGCTGACTCCTTCCTTCTGGCGTTCTTCCCCAGTAACCTGTTGCTGCTTCACCGCCATCCACCACCTGGCCCAAGGCACGCTGCTCCAAATCCTGGCTGCCACCTACGGTGGCCGAGAGGTGCAAACCAAATTTACATAATGCAAAACACTTTTACAACCTTCAAGACAAATTTACAAGCGACAAAACACTTTTACAAGTCCAAAAACACTTTTACAAGTCCGAAAACACTTTTACAAGTCCGAAAACACTTTTACAAATCCAAATTTAACCGGAAAGGGAATGTCCCAACTCCGGGATTGAACCGGAAGTGACGACGAGGAGCGGCTAATGCACTCTGTCGGTCTGATCTGCGCTATTTAAACACTCTAAAGACCGACCACACGAAAAACAAAACCGCGTCAATCGGTTCATATGTTCCCCACAGAACGGGCAAAACATCACCCGCTCGCTGTCCGTTGCATTAGCCGCTCCTCGTCGTCACTTCCGCTTCAACCCCGGAGTTGGGACATTCTTTTCGGACTTGTAAAAGTGTTTTCGGACTTGTGAAAGTGTTTTTGGACTTGTAAAAGTGTTTTGTCGCTTGTAAATTTGTCTTGGAGGTTGTAAAAGTGTTTTGCATTATGTAAATTTGGTTTGCACCTCTCGGCCACCGTAGCCACCGCTGTGAACCAGTTCTGACCATTCCTAGTTTACTTTGTGAGTTTGTAGTCCAATTATAGTTATAGCTCTCGTTAAGAGCACCGTATTTTGGAGAAGACTTCTTTTGTAGTTACCTCTCGCTATCCTCGTAGAAATAGCCTCGTGTCCTGTTTTAGTATTCCTGAGATTGGCCTTTCTCGCCTAGGTGTTACCTACCGCGAGTTAGTTATTTAGTCTTGTTACAGTACCTCCCGGCCCCTAGGTGCCGCTGTAAGATCCAGAGCCTTTTGCTCCCTATTTCTGTTTCCTGTTGTAGTCCTAGTTTCCGCTTGTAGTCCTAAAACCTTTGTAAATAAAGTCTGTGTTGCATTCAAGACCGTCTGTTCATTTCCTGCACTTGAGCCACTCTGAACCCCGTAACAAATAATTTTGCAGAAAGAAAGAAATCGACTGCAGAGTTTTTTTTAAAAAAAAGCAAAATGGCCTCAAAAATGTACAGAACTACCATGATGACACACAAAATGAGTACACATAACCACCACGATGAAAATTAGATGCAAAATGACAAAACAAGCACACAGAATGACATAAGATGCAAAATTACAACAAAAAAACACAAATGACACTCAAAGTTACGATGAAAGAAATGCAAAACCGCTGCAGAGTCACAAAAGCACCACAATGAAATGCAAAAATGAACGCAAAGACACACAAATCAAACAGAAAAGAAATGAAGTGTGTAATGGGATGGAGTACACAAAAAATTATTATAATGAGATGCAAAATTACAACAAAGACTCAACATTACTCCACATATAGACAAAATAAACACAAAAACAAAGAAACACAAAACTGTGAGATGCAAAATGGTTATTAAAAGAAGTAAAATGCTCACTAAATTACACAAAATGAGCACGAAGAGACACGTAATGACAAAAAAACGTGCAAAAGAGAAAAACTCTTACAAAAAACTTGAATAACACATTTACACACATCAGCAGGATTATCTTTTATAAAAGTGCAAGAAATTAGTGTTAATTCCCTTAATCAGCTAATTAAAACAGTCACAATAGAAAAACATGGTGTTAGATGTTGCCCTCATTGATTTGTTTGATCAGTTTCAGTCTCTCTTTCAATGTAAATTTAACAAAAAGTGCAGTTTTGTGAATCTGATCATTAATAAAGCTTCCTTTTCTTTTTCATTCCTAGTAGAAACCACCCCAGGATCCTTTATTTACATAAAGTCGTACTTCACAACAGACACAAGAAAAAATGATTGTAAAAGAAGGAAATGCTGTCATATTTTAACATCACTCTGCACAAAAAGAAATCAAAGACCTAATTTGTTCCTGCCAGTGAAACAACCTGCAATCAGGCGTCTCCACACAAACACACAAATGTTCTGCTGCCATTCATAAGTCACAGAGTGATTCTGTTCTCTCCGCTCGCTGCTGCAGACCAATATTTGCAACCGGAGAGTAAACAAGATCCTCAATCTGTGTTCATATCATCCAGCTGGGTGAAACTGCAACCAAAACCATCGCTGTTTCTTCTCTTGCTACACAATCACACCGCTGCTGCTGCTGCTGCTGCCGCTGCCGCCGCTGCCACTGCTGCTGCACACCAAGTCTGGGAGGAAATTTCACTGGTGCAAATGTTTACAGACTGACAGAAAACAGAACATGAACAACCTGTTTTTGATGTTTTCCAGGACGTCCCATAGGTGAAATGTGACATTTTATACTGGATTATTCTTAATTATATTAAATATCTCAGCATCACCAAAAGATACTGGCAATAAAAAGTAGTATTGTGGCTAGCTCAGATATATTTGCATTTATTTTAAAGTTGATTCATGCACATTCTCTCTTTATGAACTAATAAACAGAATTAGTTTTGACTATGTTCACAGTTGAGAAAGCTTCTTCCTCTCGGTGTCGCTTTCTTTATTTTTCTTTGTTGTCTATCCTCTCGTCTCTCCCTTGCCTATCAACTGTTTTCAGAACAGAGCTGCGATGTTTAGCGCCTGCAGTGCAGAGACTTCACTGGCTGAGTAGCGTCGTGGGATGGCTGAACTCGTATGTAATTGTGGACATTTGTCGGTCTCTTTTTTTGAACTGTTGTGCTGCGATGCACTATGGGTGTTCGGGGTATTGGGGGTTTAAATGTCATTATTGTGGTTTATGTTAGTGTTACAGTGTTATTAGTGTTTGCTTTTTATTGTGTTTTTGTGGTTTAGTCAGCCTAGATAGTTTGGTTAAGTGTTATGTTGTCAGGACCGTGAGCGTGAAGTGTAGTGAGTTTGATGATTTTCTGTCACATTTGGTTTAGAGTGGCTCAGTGTGTGTCAAAATAAAAGCATCTGTAAGTTGAGGAGTTCATTAAAGGCAAATATTCTTTATTCAGCGCAATTTTTCAACGCAGCTGGCCACAATAACAAATTTGTAAAAATACCTATTCACCGCAAAATCTCATGAAATAGCAAAAAATCCACGATGCCAAATGCAATTAAAAATCTGCGATACAATGAGACTGCGAAAAGTGAACCGCGATATGGTGAGGGATCACTGTATTTTATAAACTGTAAATTCTACTTTTACGTGTGGCTACACTTTTTTTTCTTTTTTTGAGACTGCATTAAAAAAAGCAATAAATATTGTTATACAACAAATATTTGAAAGGGAAAATATGCAGTAAGGGATTTTTTTCATGACTTGAAAGCAATGTTTCTCAAATAGTGGGACGCGCCCCCCTGGGGGGGCACAGAGGCATGTCAAGGGGAGCGGGCAACTGAGAGGAAATGACATTTAAACCTCCTTTTTTAAAATATTTTTTTCATTGATCTCTCTTGTAATTGTGGGAACATTTTTGTTAATCAACATAATATTTTGAATAATAATTATTATGCATGTGTCCCACAACAACCCTGTTAGCATAGCCTTTTTAGCTGGTAGAAGAGGAACACAGTGAATCACATGAAACGCTGGAATTAACATCATCAAACAGATTTCCTAAAGAATGGGTAGAGCAAAGCTACATCCTCTCTTCTATTTTCCATATTTTCATAGCATTGTCAGCCTTGATTGAATGTCTCACTCTACCTCATGCAGCCCTGTTATGCATATTATCAGGATAAGACAAATTCTTCTTACTATTTTCTTTACTGTTTTCCATCAGTCAGTTTGTCCTCTTGGTCAGCAGTAACAGCTAGCTAAATATCTAGCTTCTACTGCTGAGAAAAAGCTAACATTAGCATGGATTAGAAACCCTGTTACTGTGATTAGGTTAGGGTTAGCAAACAACAAATAAAAATGATATGAATGAATAAATAAAAATGGTACCATTGATGTGTAAGCTGAGCCAATCAAGCCATTGATAGTTTATTACCTATTATTGATGAATATACTACTGTCATGTCAGGAAATGCTCAGAAAAATATTACATAAAACAAAAATATAACATCAGAATAAAAGCAGTGCAAAAGAAAAAGAAAAGCAATAATAATAATGATAAGCAGTAAAAGAAGCTGTGATAAATTAGTAAAAAGATAAGAACTGAAAAATAAGGTGTAACTTTGGAAATGTTTCTGAGGTAGTAGAGTAATATATATGACAATAAACTATTGCGCATAAAGTTGTAGTAGTTAAAAACAAAGAGCCTTTCAGCTTTAAACCCTTGAAACGTTTTCTGAAGTTCACTGTGTATTTTTAGATTTTTGTGCTATATAAAAATGCATATATATATATATATATATATATATATATATATAAAATAAAAATTCCAATTAAAATAAATAATATTTATTATTACTATTCTTATTCTTATTCTTATTATTATTATTATTATTATTATTATTATTATTATTATTGACAGTCCAAACTTTTTTTGTGTACTGTCCCTTTAAATGTCCAAAAAATGGACAGGTTCCAGTGCGCATGCGCACTCCGCCCAGTTTGGAAACTAAATGCGTCAACTTTTGTGTTTGTAGATTTTATCCTCGCATCCTGTGGGAGTTTTTAGGACATGGTGAGTAACAGAACCGCTCTTTTCTTCTCTTCTGCAGCAGTTTTTGAAGTTTTCTTTTTTTTTTGACGCCGTCGAACTTCAACGAAGTTTATTAAACGACAGAAAAACTGTGAATTAGAGCCGAAAACAATGAAAGGTGGAAATGAAGTTTGACAGCAACTGACACTGAGCAGGATAAAACTCCGTTTTATTTGCTGTTTTACCTCCTTTCTGTGTCTTCTCATTTAATTTTCAGTCCAGTAATTGGCAGTTAATGCATCAGAAAGCAGCTGCAGAGTCAACAGTAGCTGAAATTTATTTATTATTTCACCAAAAACTGCGAGTTATTGATAGAAAAGTGTTTCTCCGGCGCTGCTAATTGAACCAGCACCGTGTTTTTCTGTGTTGTCAGTTATTGTTGTCCGTTAATTGTTCATCACACAGTCTTTTTCTTCTTCCGTTTTACTGTGTTCAGGACATTTAGTCACGTACACATTTACTGAGGTGCTTTTACTTTTCAGTCACGTTTTACCCCTACTTCACCCAGTTTTAGAGGGAAGTGTTGTAGAAATGGATCATAGGAAGAAACACATAACAAGTGCTTATTAGATAAAACTACTCAACAGTAAACACTACGGAATTGATTGGAGTCCACTCGCAGCAAACTAACCATAATTACAATATACAAGGACTCATAATTCACAGCTGTCAGGACACAAACTGAGCCATGGAGTCCAAGAATTTTCTGCAGACCTCCACAATAATAACAAAAGTGAGGCATTTATTACGGTGAAGCTATTAATCCATTTCCAAAGCTCTGAGTGTTGCAGAGACACAGTGGTTTAAATAAACATGAAACGCCAGTAGTATTGTAACACCGGGACTTTTATTACAGCAGACCCAAGACTGACAACCTTTGTGTGCATTTAAAGAACTCTTGAGAGCTTAAAAAGAAAGATTTTGTGGTCCAAAAACTGGACTGTTTGTGCAAAACTCCAAGCACTACATCTAGTGAACAGCAGCACTGCTAATATAGTCCCTACTGTGAAGCATGGTGGCGGCAGCATCATGCTATGACACTTCCATCCAGTCTAACCCTTCTTGAGAGGATCTTTTGGTGGAATGACATAAACTCCTCAAATCCAAGAAGACAGAGGCAAGACATGCTGTTTGGAGTTTGTCAAACTGCATTTTATCAACTCTGAGTACATGAAAAAGAGGCTCTTTTTTTTGTCCAAAAACTGAACTGTTTTCAGCGCTGTGCCTGGTTAATGGCGGCACAGCTCATCAGCTGCTAATGTCATCCCTACTGTAAAGCACAGCGGCGGCAGCATCATGTTATGACACTTACAGCCAGTCTAGCCAAGCTTTTTTTTGACCCTTTGATGTGCAACATGAGTCAAAAGTGACCCATAGTGTTGAAGAAATTTCACTCTTGGTCCTTCAAAGTTCACTGTAATGGTATGTTTTATTAGTATTTCCAGTAATACGGTGGATTTACCGACACAGAGTATGGGTCTGCAAAGGTAAGTCAACCCACAGCATTTTCAGGGCACACATTTTATAGAAATGTCATGGATGGATCAAAGAATAGGGAGGGGCTTTATGCAAATACAGAGGGTAAAACAAAAGGAACATATCAGCGGATGGATCAAAGGGTCGGGAGGGGGTTGTAAGTAAATACCAAGGTGGACAGTGGTTAATTTGCGTATAGTTGCTAATCAGTAACCGAGGGTAAAACAACACAACAAGAGGGTAAACAACTGCATAGCAAAGGTGTGATGACAAAAGGTAAGACGGGGGTATGACAGACGGGACCAAAGGATGAAAGAATTGTGGGTAACCATGGGAAATGGAAGGAAGGGGTGACATGTGGCAGTAGTAACAATATGCGTGCTATTTATTCATCATTAGTCAATGGAAAATGGGTATCTCTTGACCCATGTTGTGCACCAAAGGGTTAAAGTTATGTTTTTGGCCAGGTTAGTTGAGAGGCAGACAGGAAAGTAGGGAGAAGAATGGAGGGAAAACCTGAAGCAAAGGGCTTTGAACTGGAATCAAACCCAGGCCACTGTGTCAGGGACTATAGCCTCTGTTCATGGGTTGCCCACTCAACCAGTTGAACTATCTGGGCACCCAGTCTAACCAAGCTTGAGAGGATCTGCATGAAGAATTGCATAAACTGACAAAATAGTGTGCAGAACCTGTAGAGACTAAACCAAGAAGACAGACAGTCCTGAATCAAGAAGTCTTAATGCTCTTGCTAAGGAGATTTAAGTTTTTTTAATTTTGCCTAAATTTAGAAACATCTCTAAAGACATATTTTCACTTTGTCAGTATGAATTACTTAGGGTAGATTGATAGAAAAATACCAGTTTTATCCATTTTAAATCACATCTACTAAACAGAGCAAATCTGACCATTTGATCTTTTGCAACATGTTATTCCAGCAGTTCAGTTGCTTGATGGTCATAAACAGTTGAAAGTTCAATATTTACATCACAGCTGCAATTATTAATTGATTAGTTGTCATCTATTAAAATAATTACAAGGTATTTTGATAATCAACTGATCAGTATGACTAACGTTTTAAGAAAAAACATGTAAATTGTCTGATTCCAGCTGCTTAAACGTGAATATTTTCTGTTTTTATTCTTTCTCTGTGACAGTAAACTGAACATTTTAGGGTTGTGAACGAAACAAGACATTTGACAATGTTGTCTTGAGCTATTAGAAACATTTTTTCACCATTTTCTGACTTTTTATAGATACAAACAGATCAATTGATAATCAAAATAAGTGCTAGTTGCATCTCTACAGTGCATTTTGAATGTCGGAAAGTTACAGTAAATAGTTGGAGACAGACGAGCCCCATCTTATGTCAGAAAGTTTTGGGAGGAGGAGGTTTCTGATTATCTGGCAGGTATTTCTAGGTACACCGTGAATCCCTCTTTATTCTGATCTTGTCTGAGGTGAAGTTCACTTCTGTTTTCTGTCACAGAGCGAAGATGAATGAGGATGCATTCGAGGTCCCGGAGAGGACCGAGTACCGCTACCTGGTGCAGGAGGAGGAAGAGGAGGAGGTCCAGTATGTCCGTCACAGACACTACATCAGCCCCGTCCTGGTGCTGTCCAGACGCTGCATCTTCCTCATCTGCCTCATCGTCCTCGCTCTGCTCATCCTCGCCACCTACCTGGGATACGTGGCCCAAACACTGCCGCCGGGCCTTGCTCAGGTGTCGACGGACTGCGGAGAGTTCAGAGGACGACACGTGAGTTTAGACTCTTAATGTGGACTTACACCATGTGACATTATGAGAGAAAAATCCTGTAAACTGTCATAAATACAAGATATAACAAACAATCTCACAGTCATCTTTTCATACATGCTCAATTATCATAAATAAATGCAGCATCCATAGATACGTAACATTACAGCAACCTTTTAAAACAGCTTTTTTTTCTAATAACAAATCTCACTTTAACCTACTAAAACCAGCAAAAAGGCAAATTCTAATCTACAAAAATTCACAGTTGACCTCAACACAAACTCACTTTCACTTCCCTATCAAGACCCAGCAGCTAGGATTTGTGCTTATTCTGCAGAAACACTAAAAAGTGCAGCTTCTTATTTTCTCATTACAGCTGGTTGAAGCGGCAGCAGGAGGGGAAATGTGTGTTCAATGTGAAGTGAATGGTGCTTTTTGTAATCTAAAACGTTACCTTTACATGTTTGTCTTTTCCTAAAATCTGAACACTGTAATTGTTTACTCAGGATGTTTAACTGACAGGAAAGTTAAGTCAATAACAATAACACAGAGCGTTGTGGTGCTGATTTAAATTAGTGGTGAAGCTTTGTGTGGTGGCAACAATTGCAAGTCACTGCTTACAGAGTGCCTGTTTTTGGTCAACATGGTCCTTTCTGTAGCTGAAATACTTCCATACAACTCTCCCTTTTTGCAGCCAAAACTTCATTTTCATGTTTTCTCTCCTGGTTCTCTCTCATTTTGCTGTACACGTGTGCAGCCTGTATGTCAGCAGACTTTATTTAACTACAGTCAAATAAACAAGGATGCTGAAATGTTATATGGTGCAGGACCAAAATGCAATATCAATATGTATGAATTGATTTTATTTATTTTAAACCTCAGAACACATTGACAGACAACCAGCTATCTTTTAATAGTGCAGAGGCACGTAGAATAAATTAAGGGACACTTAAAATTGAATGGCAGTAAAAGAGAAATAAATGGCTATTTAACATAAAAAAACAAATTTAACAATGCTATTAAACAAAACAATAATAACACAACAGAACAGAAGTTTATAGATGCAAATATTTTGTTGTTTTTTTCAGTTTAAGAAAATATCTTAAAGTGGTTGAAATTTATTACAACCAATTGAACCATATAGAAAATTGGCTCAACTGGAATAAACTGCCACTAAACTCCATTTATCAGCACTTTTTAATTCCTGTCTTGCAGCAAAATGGAGCCTACTCCTTTAAGGGGATACCTTACGCTGCTCCGCCTGTCGGTGACCTGCGTTGGGCTCCTCCAGCTGATCCGGTTTGCCGGAGTACGGTGTCCGACGCCGGACGTTTCCGCAGCATGTGTCCTCAGGTGAGGCCGCTGTCGAGCTCAGGGAAGGTGATGGGCCAGGAGGACTGCCTCTTCATCAACGTTTGGACGCCTTCGCTGCAGCCCAACGCCAAACTGCCCGTCATGGTCTGGATCCATGGAGGATACCTGCACATGCTCAGTGGAGGGGAGCCGGGATACTCACCCACGGAGAAGCTCGCCGCTGACACGGAAATGGTTTACGTCAGCTTCAACTACAGACTCAACGCCTTCGGCTTCATGGCTCTGGAGATGCTGAGAGAAGGTTCTCCGAGAAACACCTCAGGTCAGTTAGAGGAGGATGTTTGGTTTTACTGCTTGCTGAAATTACATGTTTTTGCTGGTGTCTGTCTTACAAGATGTGCAGCACATTGGTTGTTTCATAACTTGCAACACAAATGACCATGATCTGATCTCAGTTTTTCTGGAGCTAGTATACATTTTAAGGATTTTGCAGAACAAACAGCTGTGTGCAGATGTTGCCTGTGATCATATTTGTGGGATGGGGCTTCATTTTAGAATCGTTTTCACACATAACCTTGTCTTTGGGTGTCACTTTGTGTTGCCGATTTCTAAATGCTCAGAACAGAATACTGATCCCTCCAATCATGTCTGTCAGTGGGATATTTGCACAGAGGTCACCGCTCAGTCACATGGCTTTTGATTGGACAACAGAGTGCCATCAATTTCATTTGCCAGACACTTATTTGTACATATTATGAAAGTGCTTACAAGTATTGCATCGGTTCATTGAATAGGAGGCTTGGCTTCCTGTGACTTTTTGCTTTTGACACAGCTAATGAGATTCAGCCCTTATTGCAGATGGTGTTTGACATGTTTATATGATGGTTCTTTCAAATATTGATTTGTATTGGACATTAGCATATAATGGCAAGTCTACATTTGGACTGTTTCTGCAGTTTCTCAACCATGTTGCATGGCTGGTTAAGCACAAGACGTCCCTGGGTGGGCTTGAACCACCAACCTTTCGGTCAACAGCCAAATGCGCTGACCGATTACGCCACAGAAACTACTGTAGTGTCTATTGCATAGCTAGAAGACACATCTATAAATGACGTTAGTACAAGACATACGCAACAATATATCACTTTATGCTGATGATATCTTGCTTCATGTCACCAAGCCTGATATTAACATCTCAACCAATAAGATCAAGCAATTTAACCCTTTGATGCACAACATGGGTCAAGAGATACACATTTTCCATTGAATATGGATCACTTTTGACACATGTTGTGCATCAAAGGGTTAAAGCAGCTCCATTCTGCTGTTAAATGGAAGTAGTCAAGTAGCCTCAACTAGTTTCAAATGTAGTCTGAATTTTGCATTGGACATTAGAATGTAACAGCGACTCTCATTTACTGTGTGACACCACAGTCAGACTGTTTTGGCAATTTTCTTTAAATCCCAACCATGTTAGCTCATCATTAAAGTACAAAACGTCCCTGGGTGGGCTTGAACCACCAACCTTTCAGTTAACAGCTGAATGCGCTGACCAATTGCGCCACAGAGACATATATGGCTTTATATAATGGCAGGATTATGTATCCATAAATGATCTTCTGACAAACGTGGGTTTGGTTACCTCTTAATTGAGGAGGGAGTCTGCGACACCAATTATAAGGTACTTAAAAAGTGTCTTGACATCATTCCCTGTAAAATTTCACCACCATGGACTTCTTGACTCATCCCTCACCTGGCAGTTTCAACACCATTCACACCTTGAGTATGTCAGTCTTGAGTCATTAACATGCCATTAGTCATGTGTTTGGAGGGGAAGAAATTGTAGGGATTCATAACCAGTCAGAACTGTGGAACCCTGTTGGATAAGTGGTGAAATGCTTTCAAGAACTATACTCAAAGAGATAGAACAATTTCAGACAGCATCACAGAATGAAGAGTCTCAGTTCTAGATTTCTCTAATCCTTCGTCACCTTTTCCCTGATATTAAGTGGCTATTGAAGCACAAAACATCTCTGGGTGGGCTCGAACCACCACAGAGACGACTGTGTTCCTTAAATAGTGACATGATAGGCATGATACATTCCTAAAGTATACTTCTACAAAGATATTTAAAAAGTACTTTCTGGACCAAGAAGACAGATTGTTTGGGAGGAGTGAAAGTGAATGAAGCCATCTTTGTTAAACTGGGAAATATGAAAAAACATGCTTTCCAAATCTGTTATTACAGAGATAATTATTTTTAATATAAGACATCCCTGGATGAAGTTAATTCACCAACCTTTGGGTTCACAGACAAAGGCATTAGCCAGCTGTTATCAGGTAATGTGCCAAAAAGTTCATGTTCTGAAATTAGTGGACGGGCCCTCGTGTTTCAGTCCACAGCCACTAGATTTTACTATTAAGTTCAAGAAGGATCATGCATATATGGCATTAGTTGAACAAATGGGTGAAACAAGTTATTTCTTAATGCTGATGACAATTGAATTCCAGCCACCAAACTTTGCTCAACAGTCAAATGTGCTGAATGATTAACCCATGAAGACACTGTGGCTTCTGTGTAGAGGTGTGATTGCTCTCAACTTTTAATCCTTACCTACCCTCAAAGCAGAAACCACCTGTTTGTTTTTGTAGAAAGCATAAGTGACAGTTTCAATTGTAGTCTATTTTTCCTGAATTAATTTTGGACGTAATGCTTATGCTGATATGTTTTAATCATTCTGCAACACCAGAACCATACTGTTATGTTCTTTAATCCTTAACCAGTCACCTTTTTCATCATGTTAACTACTTATTTTGACACAAAACGTCCCTGGGTGGGCTCGAACCACCAACCTTTCGGTTAACAGCCGAACGCGCTGACCAATTGCGCCACAGAGACAACTGTTTTTGTGACTGGATAGCTAGAAGTCACATCTATAAATGACGTTAGTACAAGACAGACGCAACATGTTAACTCTTAATGCTGATGACACCTTGCTTCATATCACCAAGCCTGATATTAATATCTCAGCCAAAAAGATCAAGCAATTTAAAGCAACTCCACTCCAGTGTTAACTGGAAGTAGTCAAGTAGCCTCAATTAGTTTCAATTGTAGTCTGAATTTCGTATTCATTTGCTTTGGATATTAGGATGTAAAGACGACTCATTTCCTTTGTGACACCACAGTCAGACTATTTTGGCATTTTTCTTTAAATCTCAGCAATGTTAGCTCATCATTAAAGCATAAAACGTCTCTGGGTGGGCTTGAACCACCAACCTTTCAGTTAACAGCCGAACGCGCTGACCGATTGCGCCACAGAGACATGTACAGCTTTTATATTGTGGCATGATTATGCATCCATAAATGATCTTCTGACAGATATGTGGGTTTGGGTACCTCCTAATTGAGGAGGGGGTCTACAGCACCAATTATCAGGAACTGATGACAGTGTCTTGACATCATTCCCTGTAAAATTTCACCACCATGGACTTCTTGACTCATCCCTCACCTGGCTGTTTCAACACTGTTCACACCTTGAGTATGTCAGTCTTGGGTCATTAACATGCCATTAGTCGTGTGTTAGGGGGAAGAATAAATTCTATGGATTCATAGTCAGTCAGAACTGTGGAACCCTGTTGGATAAGTGGTGAAACACCTTCAAGAACTATATACAAGTGGTAGAACAATTTCAGACAGTTATGATTGCAGCATCACAGAATGAAGAGTCTCAGTTCTAGGTTTTTCTAATACTTAACTATGCTCACCTTTTCCCTGATATTAACTGGCTATTGAAGCACAAAATGCCTTGAGTCGGCTTGAACCACCACCTTTTCAATTAAGAGCCGAATGCACTGACTGATTCCGGTACAGAGACCTATATGACTTATAAATTGTGGCAAGATCACACATCTATACATTATATTTCAACAAAGATATGAAATAAGTCCTTGACATTCTGGACAGAGAGCAGAGATGGTTTGAGAAAAGTGAAGGAAGCCATCTGTGTTAAACTGGAAAAAAATACTTTTTTCAAATCTTTTATTACAGAGATAATGCTATTTTGCATAAGGCATATCTGGATGGACCTAGTTCACCAACCTTTGGGTTCACAGACAAAGGCATTAGCCAGCTGTTATCAGGTAATGCACCAAAAAGTTCATGTTCAAACATAAGTGACAGTTTCAGTTGTAGTCTGATTTTCCTGAATTAATTTCGGGTGTAATGCTTATTCTCATATGTTTTATTCATTCTGCAACACCAGAACCATATCATCACTCCAGCTTTTTCTAAGCCATAACCAATCATCTTTTTCATCATGTTAACTACTTATTTTGACACAAAATGCCCGTGCGTGAGCTCGAACCACCGACCTTTCGGTTAACAGCCGAATGCGCTAACCGATTGCGCCACAGAGACATCTGTCTTGGTGATTGGATAGCTCGAAGTCACATCTATAAATGACATTAGTACAAGACTGACGCAACAAGGTATCTCTTTATGCTGATGACACTTTGCTTCATATCACCAAGCCTGATATTAATATCTCAACCAAAAACATCAAGCATTTTAAGGCAACTCCACTCCAGTGTTAACTAGGAGTAGTCAAGTAGCCTCAACTAGTTTCAAATGTAGTCTGAATTTCGTATTGATTTGCTTTGGATATTAGGATATTAAGGTGACTTTCATTCCCTTTGTGACACCACAGTCAGACTGTTGTGGCAATTTTCTTTAAGCCTCAGCCATGTTAGCTCATCATTAAAGCACAAAACATCCATGACACCAGAACCATACCGTTGCGTTCTTTAATCCTTAACCAGTCGCTTTTTTCATCATGTTAACTTCTTATTTTGGCACAAAACGTCCCTGGGTGGGCTCAAACCACCAACCTTTCAGTTAACAGTCGATTGCGCTGACTGATTGCACCACAGAGACAACTCTTTTGTCAATTGGAAAGCTAGAAGACACATGTATAAATGACGTTAGTACAAAACAAATGCAACAAGTTATCTCTTAATGCTGATGACACCTTGCTTCATATGACCTCATATTAATATCTCAGCCAATAAGACCAAGCAATTTAAAGCAACTCTACTCTGGTGTTAACTGGAAGTAGTCAAGTAGCCTCAGCTAGTTTCAAATGTAGTCTGAATTTTGTATCGATTTGCTTTGGATATTAGGATGTCAAGGCAACTCTCATTTACCACAGACTGTTATGGTAGGTTTCTTTGCATGTCAACCATGTTAGCTTTTCATTAAAGCACAAAACGTCTCTGGGTGGGCTCGAACCACCAACCTTTCAGTTAACAGCCGAATGCGCTGACCGATTGCGCCACAGAGACGTACATGGCTTTTATGTAGTGGCAAGATTACACATCGAGAAATGAGCTTCTGACAAATATGTGGGTTTGGGTACCTCTTAATAGAGGAGGGGATTTGTGACACCAGTTATCAGGTACTTATAACAATTCTTGAGATGAATCCCTTGAAAGAGTCATCACCACTGACTCCTTGGATAGGTGGTGAAATGCTTTCAAAAACTATACTCAAAAGATAGAACAATTTCAGACAGCATCACAGAATGAAGAGTCTACATTCCTGTAATTCTTGAACATAGTCACTTTTTTCCTGACATTAAGTGGCAATTTAAGCACCAAATGTTCCTGGGTGGGCTCAAACCACCAACCTTTCAGTTAACAGCCAAATGTGCTGACTGATTGCACCACAGAGACATCTGTGGCCTTTGAATGGTGGCATGCTGATACATCCATGGATTATATTTGTACAGATAATTGACATTCTGGAGAGAGAAGACAGATGGTTTGAGAGAAGGGAAGGAAGCCATCTGTGTTAAACTAAAAAAAAAGGAAAAAAAAAAAAAAAGGCTTTCCAAAACTGTAATTACAGAGATAATGTTATTTAGTATAAAACATCCCTGGATGAACTTAATTCACCAACTTTTGGGTTCACTGACAAAGGCATTAGCCAGTTGTTCACAGCTCCAAAAAGTTTATGTTCTGAAATTGGTGGTTGGGTCCTCGTGTTTCAGTCCACAGCCACCAGATTTTACTATTAACTTCAGGAAGGATCATGCATATGTTGCATTAGTGGAACAAATGGGTGAAGCAAGTTGTTTCTTAATGCTGATGACAGATGAATTCCAGCCACCAAACTTTTGCTCAACGGTCAAATGTGCTGAATGATTACCCCATAAAGACACTGTAGCTTCTGTGTAGAAGTGTGATTGCTCTCAACTTTTAATCCTTACCTACCCTCAAAACAGAAACCACCTGTTTGTTTTTGTAGAAAGCATAAGTGACAGTTTCAATTGTACTCTGATTTTCCTGAATTAATTTTGGGTGTAATGCTTATGCTAATATGTTTGAATCATTCTGCAACACCAGAATCATGCTGTTATGTTCTTTAATCCTTAACCAGCCACCTTTTTCATCATGTTAACTACTTATTTTAGCACAAATACGTCCCTGGGTGGGCTCGAACCACCAACCTTTCGGTTAACAGCCGAACGCACTGACCAATTGCGCCACAGAGACATCTGTTTTGGTGACTGGATAGCTAGAAGTCACATCTATAAATGACGTTAGTGCAAGACAGACGCAACAAGTTATCTCTTTATGCTGATGACACCTTGCTTCATATCACCAACCCTGATATTAATATCTCAGCCAAAAAGACCAAGCAATTTAAGGCAGCTCCACTCCAGTGTTAACTAGAAGTAGTCAAGTAGCCTCAACTAGTTTCAAATGTAGTCTGAATTTTGTATTGCACCACAGAGACAACTGTGGCCTTTGAGTGGTGGTGAGATCAAGCATCCATAATGATCTTACTACAAGTATGTGGACAACAAGTCCCATTGTGGAAGAATGGTTTTTGAGAGATGTGTGAAGGAAACCATCAATATTAAACTGGAAAATCTATCTTCAAACAGAGGAGGGGGTCTGCAAAACCAATTATCGGGAACTCTTAACAGTGTCTTGACATAATTTCCAGGAAAGTTTAACCACCATTGACTCCTTGACTCATCCTTCACCTGGCAGTTTCAACACCATTCACACCTTGAGGCATTAAGTCTTCTGTCATTGACAGGCCATTAGCAAGGTGTTTTGGGGGAAGAATATTTTTTGGACTCATAATCAGTCAGTTAGAACTGTGGAACACTATTGGATGATTGGTGAATTGCTTTTGAGAACTATACTCAAGATAAAACAAGTCAGACAACTTGAATCTGCCATTCTTGTGACACTGCATTCATACTGTTGTTTCAGGTTCTTATAATAAATCATCATCACCTTTTCATCAAAATTAACTGGGTAAATAACATCCCTGTGTGGTTTTGAACTGCCGGCCTTTCAGTTAACAGCTGAATGCACTGACTGATTGCACCTCAGAGACATCAGTGGCTGTTTACTTGCGGCAGGATCACACATATATAAATGATCTTTCTACACCATTTTGTACGACAAGTACTTTGCTTTGTCTTACATTACCTGGCAGTTTCAAAACCATCACACTATGAGGCAGTCCAGAATTGGGTCATTAACAGGCCATTAGCCATGTGTGGTGGAGGGAGAATAATTTTTGGGACTCATGATCAGTCAGTTAGAACTGTGGAACCTTGTTGGATGAGAGGTGAAATGCTTAAAAGAACTGTACTCAACAAGGTGAAACAGTGTCAGACAGCTAAACTCTTCATTTTTGTGATGCTGCATTCATACTGTTGTTCCTTAACAATAGTCACCTTTTCCATGGAATTTACTGATTATTTGAGCACAAAACATCTCAGGTGGGGCTCAAACCACCAACCTTTCCATTAAGATGTCATTGCGCCTACCATTGCAAATCTTGTGATCTTAACTAGTTTTAAATGTCGTCTGAATTTGTGTTGATGACGAGTCTCATTCACTCAATTTTTGCATGTTTCTCAAACTCTGTGCCAAAAAGAAACCAAAGCGCATCAAGATCCAGAAAATAACTGTTCCTTTTAATGTGCACCGCTATGTGCAAATGTGACGCTGTATTCAAACGGCAAGCATGAAATGCAGCTAAATTTTAATGCTCCATCACCCTAAATATTAAATATGACAATAGTTAAATCTTAAGTCATGATGAGAAGAAAGTCACACCCGATACAACCCTGTCACTGTAACTAGTGTTGCTTTGCAAAGTAGCAGTAACTGATTTGATTTTACTGAAATTTCCATGTTTTGTTGCAGTTAAATACCTGTAAGTTTAATATTTAAATTAATTTTGTAAAGATTAATTTATTAAACTAGTTTATTAATTGAAATCAACAAGAAAGCTGAAGATACAACATATTGTATTTGTGTGATCCTTTATTTCCAACTGCGCCAGGCAGATTATCCAAATATAGATTCTCGAAGCTAAAGATTTTTTTATGTGATTGATCCATGACAAATATAACTGGACTTATGCATAAAATTGAGGCATTAAAACTCATATGTGTGTTACACAGTTTGGCAAAGAGCCTTAAACAAACCAGTAACTGCTGCTTTGTGCTACGATGAACAATTTTTATAAAAGTGTAGGTGTGTAGTAAGAAACCGAGACACAGTTGTGGCCCATTTTCAGATCTGTTATTGTTTTTGTTTGGTGACACCACAGGTGAGATATCAGCGCTTTTACTGTCCAAATAAACTGGACTAAAGGCCAGTAAAATGCAGCAGAGTTTGAATAAGCCAACATTTTCACATGCTCGGTTAAAAGCACTAATTAGGATTACAAAGTTCAAGAAATAGTCGTAGTTGCTGTGAGCTTTTAACAGCTTCTGTTAAATCGCTCAGTGTGAAAGAAGTTATAATGGTGGCCATTTTCTTACAAGCAGTTTACCACTTGAAGCGGAGCCTTTTAATATTTATGGTGTTTACATTGTGCTCTTAGTGCAGCTGAATGTTGAGAAGCCTATACCTTTCCATTAAGGTGTGAGTTCTTAATGGATGTTAATGTGATCTGGATAAATGGAGCTCTTTTCTCAGGCCGCCTCCGTTAATGTTTGCATTTTCGCACGCTGTGGGATGCAGATTGGTGTGTTGGGTAATTTCTGTTACATAATCTAAATATGCCCGCTGTGACCTTGATATGAAGCGACCCGTTAAATGAGAGAGCCTCGTGTGACTCGATGGCGTGGTGACGGTGCGCACGCGAGTCTTTTTCATCTTCCAGGAGCCGCTCACAATTTCTAATTTTGAATACTCCTAATTCCCTGCCCCATTTCCTCACTCCCTCAGCTTGAACGAGTTAAATTTAGCCGTTTTTTTGTTTCTGACAGTGGAGAAAATGGGACGCCGGAAACAAGGCCACATCAAAGCAGGTTCTCGTTGCTAATCAATGCCTCCCTCTCCTCCACAGGGAACTATGGCTTCCTGGACCAGATCGCAGCTCTGAAGTGGGTCCAGAGGAACATCCACGTGTTTGGAGGAGATCCTGGGAAAGTCACCATATTTGGACAGAGCTCAGGTATGAAAGCAGTAAACAAAAAAGTAAACGAAATGTGTCATTAGATCATGCTGGGTTGCACACACACACACAGTAACACTAGTAGTGAAATCAGAAAAGGTTTAAAGCCACAGAAAGACTCCTACATGAGGTGTTTGATTATATACAACAAAGTTAACACCTAGTTTTAAGTTACGGTAGCCACTAGCTCCTAGTAATACATACAATTATCAGTGTGAATCTTAAGGGAAATCAAGTTAACCCTCTGAATTTTGAGCAGTTTCTGTAGCTTTTCCCTCACTGTGGGCTTGTTTGTCACTGCAATATTAAGTCCTGCACCTCCATGGAAACAGTGCCACCATGGCTAGAAGTGAAGAGAACTCAGACATGTTTTCTCTGCAGTGGGACACAGGTTGAATGTCTGGAAAAACTGGATTCAACATGTACAACATTTTCCCAGGTGGCTCTACAGGTTCTGGATATTTACCTACATACTCTACAAACTGTTTCACACTACTCTGCACATCAACTACAGAAACATGTTTCACCATGCTGAATGTATCATCGAAAAACTTGCTCCTCTATACCATTTTTGAGCCATCCTGCATTTATGTTTTTTGATCCAGTCCATTTTGTTTTCTTCTTGTCGTCTCCTCTTTGCTCTGTGTACACACTGCCTGCAGTTCAGCTGAAAACTCTACAAACACAGCTGAGTCAGTCATGGCTTCTCAGTGGAGCTGAGTAGCTGAGAATTTTTTTTTTTTACTGAATCTAATCAAGCAGTTAATTTTTGGCAAATTTTTGAATTACAGGTGAAGAATATAGTGATTTTGATGAAATCATAATTTTAAAGCTCAGATTTGGTTAATTTTCCTAATGAAACCACACGTAACATTGGAAAGGTGAAAACCTGATGAAAATGACTCTTTTTGTTTTTGTGATTTCTGGCTTACAAATGGTGTAATTTTTGCATTTTGTTGTTAAAAAAAAATGAAAACCTGTTTTTCCAACCCACCAGCTGGTTTTGCGCTTCAGAGCATTGATGAGCAGCTGGTTTCACATGTAAAGAAACTGCACATGCTGGTGTCAACACGGCAATGACTGCTGCAAAGAGGATTTAAAAGCAAGAACTAGCACCTAAGTAGATAATTTATCATTTTCACAGCTGCAGTGAAGAAAAAAAATCTTTGATATGAAGGAGGGAAACTGTTGAGGTACTTGTTTAAGTGTACACAATTATTTTATGATAATAGTTATAGAGGTGCTGGCTTATGGCTTATTCCACATAACGAATCAGCAGCTCACCTGTTTTTGTTTTTTGGTCTGGTGAAGGTGGGACCTCCGTGTGGACCCTGATGATGTCCCCGCTGGCCAAAGGTCTTTTCCACACGGCGGTGGACATGAGCGGCTCGTGCATCTACAACGCAACGCTGGAACAAGCCGAGTCCGACAACCTGGTGTTTCTGAGAAAGACGAGCTGCAAGGATGTGGCATGTCTCAGACGTCTCTCTGTCAAACAAGTCCTGCAGGTAAGAAGCAAGATTCGGATCCTCAAAAAAGCATTAATCGCCCCTTGGACATTTTCCTCTTTTATTGCTTTTTAACATTGATTCATAGTCAGTTTAATTTGGCTTTCTGACAAGAATTTACTTAAAAAAAAAAAAAAAAATCGTGTCAACATGAAAATAGATTTCTACAAAGTAATGTCAGTTAATTATAATGTAAAACAAGGGATTACATAATTATTCACACCCTTTAAAGTGACTTATCTAATTCTACACAAGTGTAGCCAATTGGTGTTAGTCATACAATTAGTAAAATGGGGATTATCTGAGTGCATTGAATGTTTCTCAGTGATTGTACAACAAAGACGTCTGCATTTGGAAGGTCCAGTCACTGGTGAATCACCACTCCTGGATATAACTACACCATGAAAATAAAAGAGCAGTACTCTGCAAGCAATACTATCGCTGAATATCCCTTGAATGCAGTTAAATATCTCAATCAGAAAAGGAAGGAATATGGCAATCTACCAAGAACAGGCTATCCTTAAAAACTGAGCGACAGCGCAAGAAAGAGATGAGTGAGAGAGGCCACCAAGACGCCTATGACTCCCCTAAAGGAGTTCCAAGCTTGAGTGACTGAGATGGAGAAGACTGTGTGCTTACAGCTATCAGATGTTTTTTACCAGTCAAAGCTTTATGGGGGAGTGGCAAAGAGAAAATCAGTGTTTTCCTATTAAGTTCATATTAAATCTTGTCTAGTGATCGCCAGAAGGTGTGTGGGAGACTCTGAAGTCAACTGGAAGAATGTTCTTTGGTCTGATGGCACTAAAATTAAGCTTTTGGCCATCAGACTATATACCAAACAGCATGCATCATCACAAACGCACCAACCTTACTATGAAGCATGATGGTGGCAGCATCATGATGTGTCTCAGCAGCAGGTAGAGGGTAAAATGAATGCAGAAAAGTGTAGTGATCACTGAAAGAGCAACCTGATGCAGTCTGCAAGAGAATTGTCACTTGGGAGAAGGTTTCGTTTTCCAGCAAGACAATGGGAGCTTCACAGAAATAGCTTAAAGACAACAAGGTAAATGTTCTGGAGTTGCCGAGTCAGAGCCCAGACCTCAATCCAACTGAGAATTGGTGGCCAGATTTGAAAAGAGCTCTTCTCTCACGATCGAGGTGTAACCTGACAGAAGTTGAGCTTTGCAAAGAAGAATGGCATAAAATTGCACTGTCCAGATGTACAAGGCTCATTGATGCCTATATTTTAAGTTTTTAGTTGAAATTACTTTGAAATCTGTTTTCACTTTCACAAGAAAGAGTCTTTTTTTGTTAAAATCTTGTCCAGACAGATAAATTAAATTGACCGTGATTTAATTTTGAAAAGCAATAAAAGAGGAAAACTTTTAAGAGAGGTGAATACTTTTTATTGGCACTCATCTATGCAGAGTTTTGTGTAAAGAAAAAATTAAAAAGAGCCAAGGGCTCAGAGAGAGGATGTTCAGTAATTAAAGAAATCTAATAACAGAATATTGCATTAGGTAGTTATTCTCTTTAACATTCTCTTTAATATTTGAAGATTTCATAAAACATCTAATTCATAGCTTATCTCTCTCTTATGTGATCAGCAAAGACATTTTGACAAAATTTAAAATTGCCTTTTCATTCTGATGGATTAGAAAGTCACATCCAGGTATCAGAGGACCTGAACTTCACAAATTTTACTGTGAAACTTAATGAACAAATGAGACACTAAACATAATGGAGAGACAAATCTGAAGCCGTGATTAAACACAGGTATTCACCCCCTTCCCTCGGAAACCCCCATCAGGATTTATTAAATACAAGATCCTCTGAGGAGGAACAAAGCCATTTCATTTAGGAAGAGCTTCAGTTTAACATTTGCAACTGCAACCTGCAAATGAATTATGAATAATACAAAGCACTGATGACTGCTAAAGTTTTATAAGTGCAACATCTTCCTGTTCTTTCCTGTTTTAAAATGTCACAGTAAATGTTTCAAGCTGCCACTCAGAATGGGAGAAAAGAAGACTTTGCATCTTATTTATGCATTTTCTTGTTTTTATTATTATTTTTGCAACATTTTTATTAAAAACTTGACTTGAGTTGTGATTCATAAGATTAAGTAAACAGATGAATTTTCAATTATTACACCAACTGGTTGAAATAAGCTTCCTTTCACACCTCGTTAAACAACATTATTCATTAATGTAGCCTTTTCCTGACCCCAGAAAGACACTCTGCACTCCAAAAATGGCTCCAAACACAAGACAAGACTCTACAGAGAGTTTTTACAGCTGCACAAGGATGATTACATAACAGGTCCTCCACTGATGTGCCTGTTTAAAAATTGTGCGACTGCTTGCGGTATTTTGAATGCCTTGTCCGTATCTCCACTGTCTTAATTTAGACACGTAATGCACTTGACTGTATTAAAAATAGAAAACATTTAATTGTTAATTCTAATTTTACATATTTGCAGCCTTTACACCACCAGTCATTTTCAGACCAGTATTTGTGCAATAAGAGTTCGTATGATACATGTTTTTTCTTTATTTTACCAGGTAGGACCAATTGAGAACAATTTCTCATTTACAGTGATGACCTGGTAAGAGGCCCCAGCAGGAATAACGACAACAAACAATACATATACAACAAAGAACACACAAGTGTTTAAACAGAGATTAAAACAACCTAGATTAATGCTAATAATTCAGTGAAAACAGTCAGCATGTGCAGCAGTCACCTGGGGTCTGCTGCAGCTTCTGCTTAAACATGTAAAATAATGGAAGAGCTGACTGAGAGATTTCTGGAGGGAATTCCAATCCTGCAGCAACTGCAGCAAACAAAAGGAATTCTGGCCAAAGACAGTGTGAACCTTGGGGATAATGAGTGTTATGAGATCACTGGACCTCAGGTGGTAGTTGTTATGGGAGGGCTGTAGGAGGCTGGAGAGGTATTGAGGTGTCTTCCCTGATAGGGTCTTTTAGATGAGTAGAAGCCAGTGTTGGAGTCGCATGGTGTAAAGGGAGGGCCAACCCACCAGTTTGTGAAGGTCACAATGGTGGGTGGAGAAAGGTGCACTGGTAGCAAGATGGATGGCTGAGTGATGAAGGACATCAAGCCTGTTAAGGGCCACTTAGGGGCCATTTTATAGATGACATCACCGTAGTCGAACATGGAGAGGATGGTCATCTTCACAAGAGTGTTTTTGGCAGAGTAAGTAAGGGAGACCTTATTACGGTAAAGGAACCCCAGTCTGTATTTGATTTCAGCCTGAAGAATATTGATGTGAGAAGCAGAAGAAAGTCAGGAGTCCAGCTAGAGACCAAGGTACTTGCAGGAGTTGATGAACTCCAGATCTGAGCCATCTGCACAGGTGATCTTTGGGGGGCTGGAGACACTGTTTGTCCAGTTGAATAGCATACATTTTGTTTTCTTGGAATTGTCCACAGGATCCATCAGTTTGTCACATCCCATTAATTGTTTATGTGAAACACACTGTGTTGCATGCAGGTTGTGTTGCAGCGCGTCGCCCCAGAGTTGCCCGCAGCTCATTTGCATAAAGTAGACTTGACTTCCACTTTATACAAATGAGGCGCGGGGAGCACAGGTCCGACCTCTCATGAAACTTTCATAAAACGTCTAAACTAGTCGTGGTTGAACTAAAATGAGGACAGATTCAGCAGCGTATTTTCTTGCCTCAAATGCTTTCAGAAATACTTCTCGCTGAAAGCTTTTCGTAATAAAAGAGAAAGTTTGCAATGGAGCTGCAATATTGGTCCAACGTTTCTACCAGAGTGGCGGTCTGAAGGGCTGTCATGTGACCACCTACTGGCCCACAAATGACACGCCCACCAAACAGGCAATATTCAGATTGTGCGTTTCCATGCGAGCAAAAATGCCCCTGTGGACACGTACCATTAGTTTTGGCTGGTAAGCAACTTGTGTCACACACTAGACGCCGCTGCAGTAAAGGATATACAGAAATTGAACATTGACTCTATTTTAGTCCATTGATATTCATGCTGATGTTTCCCAGGCCGTCCCGTGGCAGGAGTACCCCTCCTGGGCAGCAGATGAGTTGGTAGACCTCCCCACTAAAGGCCACTTCATTGGCCCAGTCGCAGTGGTTGATGGATACGTCCTCGAAGCTCCACCTTTCGAGGTTTGGGAGAAGAAGGGAAGCTACAATGACGTCCCTTTGCTCATCGGGACGACGGAACAGGAAGTTGACTTCAGGTTAGAGCTCACCTGGTTCACGTTCTTCACAATCAGCTGGTGCTGAGTTCGAACTAAACTCAGTCTTTGTGTTTCCTCCACAGCCCTCCATTTGAAAACATCTCCATGTGGACATGGGGCGACTACCAGTGGTTTGTGACAGGTAACATCAATGAGAGCATGTAGGTGGCTGTAGGTAGCTAAATTGTCAGTGGATGTTGCCACTAAAACCTCTTTCAGACATGCTCTTGTTTCCATTAATGTGACGACTTTGTGTCTGAACGCTGCTTTTTTTTCCATAAAAAATGTTGGCAAAATGTAAAAGTTGGATCTTGTAAGTTTTTTGTTAGGGGTCAGCCAACGTGGGTTTTTCAGGGTCAATACTGTAGCCGATTATTGGTAATCAAGAAAAGCCAATAACCAACATTTGGAAGCAATATGCTTTAAATGTACTGTTTCAACAGGATGTGATAGCAGGGAACCTGTCATTCATAACTAGACCTCTTCATTAATAAGGGTGACTGTAACTGAATATGTAAAATAGAGACAGGAGCGATTAAATTAGGACGCTCTCCTCTGTTTATGTGAGATCAACTGAGATTAATCAGTTTGTCTCCTGCAGTTCTATCTGCTGTTCCTCTATTTTCTTAATATTTCACTGTCCTACCACTTTTCTTGCCCACTAAGGTCCAGATCTTAAAGCTTTACTAATTATTGTTTTCCAGACTCTGTTTCAGGTTAATCTGTGGCTGCCTTCTAACTTAGCCGCTGGCAGTTAGCATAGCCTTAGCCACTGTGAGAGGAGCTAATTTCCTGGTTTGTGTCAGCGGCTTGTGTTCCTTGTTCAGTTTCTGCTTGAGAAACATTTCTGATTCCACAGAGTGACGACAGACACCGAGGAAGCTGTATCAGACCTGAAGTAGCACATTTAATTTATCAATAAAAATAATGATAATCGGCCAGGCTGATAATCGGTCTATTCCTAGTTTTTGTATAATTTTAACATGCCACAACTGCATGCAGTCACATTAATAGATAGACACACACAGGTAAGAGTCCCTCACTTTTCCCTCACAGTTCCCACTTTTTAGCAGCAATATTTGTTCAGAAACATCACAAAGTCCTCCCTGAGTTTATTACGTACCTGCAGGATCCATGTGAGCTTCTCCAAAGTAAGACAGTTACATACATTTTTGCAGGTGATTTCATTCAATACATGTAATTGTTTTTGCCTTCTTCTACTCGGTATAGTGCATCCATGTATATGTAACCGATACTGCCACCTTCTGACAACTCTAAAAAATCTAGTTTGTCCACTTCAAAGCCGCTAATTGAAACATGGCTAATTTGCATTCTCTTTTATTTACTTTTTTGACATGTTTTAAAAGTTCCCTTTAAATTTACTTGAGAATTAAATCATCATTAATCTAAGTACTCCGTGGCAGCTTCAAAAACTCTTTTAGACATGTTTAACTTAAATAACTTTGACTATAAAAGGACTGAAAACACTTGGCTGTATACGAACATCAGACCTTTTTGTGCACACACAAAAAAAAGGCAGGTAGCAGATTATGAGGAGACATCAGCTGAATCTTATAAAAACTATCAAATTATAAATTCTCATACTCCACATTTAATTATAAATTGCTGAAGAAAAATGGCAATCTATTTTTTTGTGCGCAGTTAAATCTACAACGCAGTAAAATCGCTCAGAATACTTGCGTAACTAAACATTTAAATTTACAGGTACACATACAAACTAGAGCAAAATATTTTGGCCCTGTGGATTTCAAGGTTCAAGGCTTCACGTGTAATAAACTGTCAATAATGTCTCCGTAGGTTAAGTATGTGAGCTCTAATGGTGCATGGTGCCAGATGGTAACATTACACGTTCAGAGCATGTAAATCGTAAATCCACGTATGTAATGCCAGCTGATGTGCACAGAAAGTAGGTTAGGAAGTAAGTTTTGCTTATATGGGACCATTTAGAAGCAGATGCCACTAACAGAGCAACTGTCCTCAAGTACAGACAACTAGATCAAGACATGAGCCAAGAAAAAAAAAAACTAATCAAATGAACAGAAGCAAATCAAAACAAATAGGGTTTCAGCTGCTTTTTGAAAGTGACCTTGCATTAATCGAAGACTCTGAGATGAAATGTTTCTGTTGAGGACAGAAACACACTGAAACACTGTTTATCTAAGACAGCTGCTACTGATTCTAACACTTTGGCTACACTAAACACGTCAAGATTCAAGCATTTTTGTTTGTCTCATGCCTATACAGTACTTGCAGTGAAATGCCGAGTGACTGTTTCTCAAGGCTGTGCAAAAACAGTAATAACAATCTTTAAAAACAGCTAGAAAATTAGAAAAAAGTCACCTGTCATAAATAATGAGGTGGATTTATAAACTAAAGTGCAGTCATCACATCACATATTCAGAACGTGCTTGGTGAATATATATTTATAGTTGCTACACCTGCAGTGCCTGTGCAGTCGGGTTGTGGTAAAACAAGATGGCGACCACTCGTTATGTTTTCAGTTATTGGACCCTGCAAAGTGCAACGTTTGTATGATACAGTTAAGCTAACATCATTACAATAGAGTTAAAGTTACGAAGCAACTGTCAGCTGATACCAGCAAATCATTCACTCAGATTGATTTCAGTAAGATTGATTTTGGTTAGTCACAGGCAGGAGGACTGAGGAGACTAGGATGCTCAAAATCAGTAAGTTATGAGTTTCAAAATCCCAAAGTGGAAGCCTTGTTTCATACACTACTGTTCAAAAGTTTGGGGTCACTTAGAAATGTCCTTATTTTTGAAAGAAAAGCATTTTTTTTCCAATGAAGATAATATTAAATGAAGCATAAATCCAGTCTAGACATTGTTAATGTGGTAAATGACTATTCTAGCTGGAAACGGATGATTTTTAATGGAATATCTCCATAGAGGTACAGAGGAACATTTCCAGCAACCATCACTCCTGTGTTCTAATGCTACATTGTGTTAGCTAATGGTGTTGAAAGGATAATTGATGATTAGAAAACCCTTGTGCAATTATGTTAGCACATGAATAAAAGTGTGAGTTTTCATTGTCTAGGTGACCCCAAACTTTTGAACGATAGTGTATAGTTGTAGCTTAAATAAAATTACCATTTTTGTGTAATTTCTGCGCACACCTCACATAAACATATCAACAGAAGACTACGTTTGCAGTGTGGATCTCCTAGCCATAGCCTAAAGGCAAATTAGAAAAATGCCCGTGGTTTTGTCTATGGATGCAAATTTTGAGCAGTTTTCTTAACACATAATCAGCAGCTTTATCAGCCAGTTAACCAAAAACATAAAATGACCATCGTTCCGTGAGTAGAGGTTTTGAATGCGGTCACATGACATTTGGGCCGCTCTAATGGAGTCAGCTGTTGGACCACAGTTATGTTGTTTTAGTGACAAACCGAGAATTGTGGTCGGTAGGCATTAAGCGTCACAAGAGGCTTTCTCATGGTGGCTCTTTACTAGCCAAACTCCCAAAATGCTCTCTGCTTGCCAA
Organism: Amphiprion ocellaris; assembly: GCF_022539595.1. NCBI lineage: Eukaryota > Metazoa > Chordata > Actinopteri > Pomacentridae > Amphiprion > Amphiprion ocellaris. The sequence goes on along the minus strand of NC_072766.1, from coordinate 34,801,782 downwards.
CATGGAACTGTGCTGCAGCTGATCTTCAATACGTTGTCTGATGTGCATGTTCATCAGTCTTATAGGTCAACATATTTTAATTAAATAAATTGTTAAAGACTAAATCATTAACATCCCTAGCTCTGCTGCCAAGAAGGATTGAGATATGTTTTTCTGAGAACTTGATTATGGACAGCGCACAAGGAATAATTGAATCACTAACATTTTAAACCAAGAACTGGGTTCAATATTAACAGAAGTACAGGCTTTCATAACCAGTTTGTTGAGCTCTTGTTGTGCGAAAGCTTCTGAATTTTAATGAACTTGCAAAGTGGTTTGTAGAATTTTCTTTAGCCTTGGGGATGTTTTTTTTTTCCTTTTAGAACTAATGAAAAGGTCATTAAATTTAAATCCGTACACAATTGTTATGTCATGTTGGTCATGAGAGGCCGTCCGGGTTCTAAAATCGAAGCTACTCTGTTGTGTGTGGATTCAGGGCTCCTGTATATTTAAAGATATTTATTTTTGTGTGCACGCTGTGGCTCCCAACCTCCTGCCTGTGCTGCTATTATCAAAAACTGCTTTTCTCCCTCGAGTTCAATTAAATGTTTTCCACCAATGTTTTGTGATTCTCGCTGTTAGTATATGTAGAGATAACAACATGACTGCCAATAATAGGAGCAGGATTAACAAGTTTATTAAAAAGACTGGTCCAGGGCGTCTTCTGGCTAAATATTTACTGCAGATTGATTGGTGGGAGACGAGGCTCCACGGAACAGTTTGCAGGCTTCTGCAGTTGTAAAATTTATCAGATAAAGATTAATCCAGAAACATCATCAGGATTTCTGCACAAAAACAATATCAGCAGTCACTTCATGTCATCCGTTTTACTCACAGCAACCTAAATATGAATGCTAACATGCTGTAACATGCTGTATTTATTACATTTTTACCCGTGTCTGTCTTCTCTCTGCTTTCTCAGATAAACTTCAGTCCTTCGGTGAGAATCTCCCCAAAGAGGCGTTAAAGCTTTACCCGAGCTCAGCATTCTGTCCCACCAAAGACCGCTGCCCAGAGCGAGCCTACACCACCATGGTGTCCGACATCAGGGTCACCTGCCCCAACAGCGACCTGGCCGGGAGGGCTGCAGGTAAAATACTGCACTGAACGAGGTCTGCCATTAGAAACGGCTTTAAACGGCTGATCTCCAAGCAGTTTCCGGGTGTTTTTTACTCGCTGTGGGTTCATTTTCACTGCATTATAAAGTCCTGCACCTCGGTGGAAAAAGTACAACCATGACTAGAAGGAGAGATAACTGAAAGCTGTTAACTATGCAGTGCAATACGCTTATAATGCCATAAATTATTTTTTTTTTAAAAGAAAAAAAGAAAAGGTACATTTATTAATTTATTTTATGAAAAATACAAAAATTAAACCAGTATGTGCCAACATATCCGTGTTTCCAATACTGGAAAAAATGATGGATCCATACACTGTAGGTATTTACATTTTGCATTTTTAAAACCCCTACAAACTTTGCTTTTCGCACTTCTCTGCAACCCTAAAAAGGTATTTCACCAGCAGCTTGCTGACAACTTGGTCCTCGCTATAGCATTTTTGGGTAATGTTGAATCTGTTGTATTGATCAAATATGTTTGATTTCCCTCTCAGTCTCTCTTGTCATCTCCTCTCTGCTCTGTGTATTTTGATTAAATATCAAAATTTAGAAATTAGATTTAGTTAATTTCTCCAACACAACCTCATGTCACATCTGATTTGTTCAAAGAATGTCAATAAGTTAAACACCCGGCTGTTTTTTTCAGTTTTTACAGTTTCTTGCTGTGCTAAATGGTGTAATTTTGACATTAAAAAAAAAAAGAAAGATAACACGCCTTTTTAACCTGCTGGTGTGTTTTAGGGTTCAGAGAGTGAAATCATGAGCTACTCTGTTTTCCAGGTTTAAAACAAATCAATGTTTAATGATGATTAAAGGGCTGCAGCGAAAAACCAGCAGGGATCTACATCCTGCTGGGTGACTACTGAGATAAATTAATGCTAAAAATGAGCTTCAGATCATCTAATTTAGCTGTCAGACTATAGCAGAAGCCCCATGTCACTGCGGACCTGCACAGCATTTTTAATTAACTTTGAAAAAGGACATGAATTGTATCAGGTTTTGACGACTTGGCAAAGGTCAAAATACATGAACTTTGCTACTCAGTGCCTGACAGAACTGAGAAAAGGCATCATTATAGACTTTGTATAGATAGATTTGGACTGTTTCTAATGAAAATTATTAGTTATAATTCGATTTTTGTTTGTTGTAGTCCTCGGAAACTGACGAAAGTTTGGCTTGTTGCATTTAATATTTTTTATATCTAGATGAGTAGAGTTAGTGTGGGGTCCCTAAACTGGACACTGTCCAGGAACCATTAGTGAATTAAAATTAAAGAACAAGTGTGCAAAAGCCTTAAAGTACAAGTCTGCTGTTATTCTTTGGCTATATAATGACAATTTGGCAGCTCATTTCCAAGGATGAGCATAAAAACTTCCTTCAGCAGGTCCTAGCTGTCCAACTTTTTACCATGTCTAAATCCCAGATCAACTTATATAAATCTCATATTAAATCAACTTAAACTAGCGATACCTGCCTTGTAATCTGCCTGCACAAAGGAAGGCTTAGTGAGCAGTTGCAAAGGAAGGAGAAAAGCAAAATCTCACAAAGACAAGTTCATGGTGATGATAGAGAAGTCTGAAATCAGGCAATGTGTGAAATCCAAACATTCAGCTTGAAATTGTGTCACTGCTGCAGTGAAGAAGGTGCATAAAATAAATTAAAAGAATAAATAAAAATACATGATGTGATCTTAAACTATAAAAGAAAAAAAGAAAAGTTGTGGTTACTTGTTTCTTATTTGACACACTATTTATTCAACGATGCATCCTTTTTTTCCAACCCTCTTAATGTCAGACTCACAGGTGGGTTTCAGTGGTATCTTATCTTTAAATAAATCGCCAAAATTACACCATTAATCAGAGCCTGAAACTGTGAAAACTGAAAAAATCTGCAAATTTTCAACTTTCAGACAGACCTCAAACTATACACGTGTAATTTTCAGTTTCATTGGCAAAATTAACCAAAACTAAGCATAAAAATGTGATATTTCTTTAAAATGACTTGTTTCTACATGTCTCATTAAAAAAAAAAAATCCAAAAATAAACTGTTTGCACCGGAGTGTGTAAAAACAAAAATACTCCTTGACAGAACTCAGAGGACACAAGTAATGAAACATATAAAAAATGTAAATAGTAAAATGCTTAATGTGTAGAGCCACATTTTTTTATGTGCTGACTGCAGTTTCTTTTATTTTTTATTGATGAGCTAATCAAATAAATTCAACTTTGTTCATGATTTGTGGTGATATAATTGCACAGAAGAGACATTTTTTGAGTCCTCTCTACTCCTAGGCATGCTTTTGCTGTTTCTATGGAGATACAGGACTTCATATTGCAGCGAAAAATAAACCCACATTGGACAGTAACGTGACAAGAGTGAAAAATGGCCCAGAAAGCTCTCCATGTTTGGCCTGGCAATTAATTAATTTGATTAGAAATAGCCTCATTTTCAGGTTCAAGTTAGGTTTTTCTAAATAACTGCTAACTTTTTTGTGGTTTTCATTTTTTCATAAGATCAAAACTGAACCAAAATAAGTTTATAAATGAGGCTCCAGCTTGGAAACTTAAGTAAAACTACTAATTCTTCACTGTAAATGCTCTTAATTACACATAAAGGTCTTGCATTTACAGTCTTAGCTCAGTAGACATCTGTAGGTATAATTACACTCCCGATCAAAATCTCAAGACCAGTTGAAAAATTGCAAGAAATTGCACTTTGCACTGTGGGATCTGAAGAAGGTAAAAATAATTGAGTGAACAATTTATTGAAAACAACAATTGAACTGAAATAGGCTGTTCATCAGCTGATCAAAAGTTTGACCATAGCTCAAAAACCTAGAAAACTCACTCAACAGAAACATAAGTGTCAAAAAAGAACTCAGTAATGAGTAGCTCCACCGTTCTTGTGGATCATTTGAAAAATTCGTTTAGGCATGCTTGATGCGGGTGTTTCCAGGAGACTGGTGGGAACGTTGTTCCAAGAGTTGAAGAATGCTTCATGAAGGACTGTGGGTCTGGAATTAATGTCCATTTTTTGTAGACTTCCCTTGCCATCCATTCCTAAATGTTCTCAATTGGATCTAGATCAGGGAAACACGCAGGATGGTCTAAAAGAGTGATGTTATTGTCCTGGAAGAAGTTTTTTTTTTATCAGGCTGGCGTTGTGAACTGCAGCGTTGTCCTGTTGAAAGACCTGGTCATTACCGACCAGACGAGGCCCTCAGTCATGAGGGACGTCCGCTGCAACATCTCCACATAGCCAGCCGCTGTTTGACGCCCTGCACAACCACTGTGCCGCATAGAAAACATCTCCAGTGGGATCTCCTTGTCATGTCAGTGATGTTGGAAGCTATCAGGACCATCAAGGTTAAATTCTTTTCTTCCACCTTTCAGCGTCCCGTCTTTGGTGCTCCTTGCAAAGTCCACACGGGCAATTTTGTGGCGTTGAAGCTAGATGTGAACGTTGAAGACGTTGTTTTTGTTTTTTCAGCCCTTCCCTCGCAGATACCGTCAGCACCAGTAAGGGCTTTAATGTGGGTTAAGGATCGTCCCGTGTCTTGACGGACAGCCAATTGGATCCTTAGTCTCAGCGCTGGTGAAATTTTTTTGGGGCTACCACTAGACTGTTTTGTTCCATAACCCTCAGGACCTTTTAACAAATTCAGAATGACTGTCTTACTGCGTCAAACCTCAGCAGCAATGGCACGTTACGTTATACAGCTAAACAATCCTATCACGTTCAAAGACAGAAAGCTTTTTTGCCTTTGTCATCAGGAGGTCATGACAATGTGAACACCTGACAGGAAATGACATGAATCCAAATTTTTGTGCAGATTTTGGCTTTTAAAGGCTGTGGTCTTAAACTTTTGATCAGCTGACAAAAGCATGTTTGAATTTTCAATGAATTCCCTGCTCCAATTTTTTTTTCTCTCACTCCCATTTCTTCTTTGTGCATTTTGAAGCTCTACTGAGAACATTCTTAAGATCCAACAGTGCAAAATGTGTGAAATGTTTGGCATCTTTGCATTAAAATAAAATCTGATCATCAGAGTAGTTAATAATTAAAAGCTTGAAATAATAACCAGTTAGTTTTCTGTCAATTAGCTGAATATTTCAGCTTTAATTGTGCACCGTTATGCACTCTTGAATTTTCCTCGGGATTAATAAAGTATCTATCTAATCTAATCTAACTGTAGTAACTTTATATCTGTTGTTTGCAAAACTCTTCATTTGTACAGTAATCAAAGCTGTCAGATTTTCCCTGCAGATCTTCCTCTGCTGATGTCAGAGGTGAAATGTTCTGCCTCTCTGCAGTACAGTAAATATATTACAGTGTTAGTATACGTTACGAGTGGTTTCTTTCTGTTTGGTTGCCGCAGCTCTTGAATGCAGCAGGACTCTGCCTCGTGTAGGTTTTGTGCCTCTGGGGCTTGTTAAACTCACTCAGTGGTGAAGCACCGAGTAAAATGACATTTAGCTGTTCTGAGAGGCGACTGCAGGGTATTCTGTGTTTTTTTTTTTAATTTTTTTGCCGCACGCTTCGTTGGGTTTTTTATGTTGTGCAGTTTGTTTTTTCCTGTTTGCTGAATCACAGCCAACGTGAGCTGAAAAAGAGTGATAGATAAGGGATTTTAAAGGTTAATGCAAAAACCAAAAATAAATCTGAATATTTATTGTTGTCTGAAGAATGAAAGAAGCTGATATGGAGTAAAAGCCTAGTTTAGCTGAGAAACGTGCAGCAGCTACACGCGTTCTGGATTTTTCTCATGAGTGTTTGCTCAAGTGCTGAACACGAGTTCAGATTTGATGTGCTTTACTTGCATATTAACATTTTCTGCTGCTCCGGTTGCACGACATTTCAGAGGGAAAATACCGCTGCTCTGCATTAATCTGACAGCTTTAATTAACCTTCAGAACCCGACTGATGCACTGAGCGCCAAGTAGGCATCTGCATGTTTATCCCTCGCTGAACGTAACAATGACATTTATTTCTGTTAGCCACTAAGCGCATACGTTTCTCAGTCTCTAAATCATACAGTGTCCCAACATCATGGTTCTGATAATGTTAGATTTCACACAATCACCCCTACAAAATTAGTAAAAGATAGTTCTGCTGACAGCATATTATGGTGCGAAACATGTAAAAACATTACAATTTTCCAATACGACACATTATTTGTCCTTGATATAAAGCCTAATATACGCTACCAGTCAAAAGTTTGGACACACCTTTTCATTCAGTGTTTTTTATTCATTTGTATTATTTTCTACATTGTAGATTAATACTGAAGATTAACACTGTTTTGTTTACAACATAACTCCATATTTATTCTTTTATAGTTTTGATGTTTTCAGTATTAATCTACAATGTATACAATAATTAAATAAAAACCATTGAATTTTGTAAAACTGTAAATTTAAAATAATTCCTAGACCATGACAAGTTATTTTGATCATCAAGGAAAATACTAGATTGCTCATTGTTCCTTTGTCATTTTGTGTCTCATTTTTGTAATATTTTGTCTTGTTTCTGGTCTTTTTTCATTTTTTGGTTGTTTTGTTTCTCGTTTTTGTCATTTTGTGTTTCCTTTTTGTCTTGCTTGTGTTTTTTTGTTTTATTTTTGTAATTTTTGTTTTGCTTTATTCGTTTTGTGCATCGTTTTTGTCCTTGTGGTTTTTTTTGTCTCACTTGTGTTGTTTGTCCGTTTTTTGTCGCTTTGTAACTTTTTTGTCTATTTATTGTCTCTTTTTTGTTTTGTTTTGTGTCGTTTGTTTCATTTTTGTCATTTTATTTCTCATTTTTGTAGCATTTTGTCTTGTTTTTGTTGTTCTTTTGTCTTTTTTTGACTTTTGTCATTTTGATCATAAAATAAAATACTATATTATTCAGTTCTAGATACCTGTGACTGAATGCTTTGTTCCTTTGTAGATACTCTGTGATCTGTAAGTTTTAATGTGTAAATGATAAACTGAGGCTTAATATTGTTGAAACCGAACTTATTTTTCTTTAGAAATTTCAGGTTGTTCATAATGTTTTGTAAAAAGATAATTCCTTAAATGTTAGCATTTTCAGAACGTGCTTTTTTGCACTAAAACAAAGGAAAAATTTGGAATGATTCACAGGTTATTATCCTGTGATTTAATTGGTCCAGCCCACTTGAGTTCAGATTGGACTGAATGTGGCCCCTGATCTAAAATGAATTTGACATCCCTGGCTTAGACTGTTCTGAAAGAAACCAGGATACAGCATGTATGGCTAGTCCTTAAAATAATCAGGATCACTTCTTAAGTGAAATAAACCTGAAAAAGGCCAAAGATTCATGGTTAATTTACCTTTTCAACACTTTGTTACACACTACCAGTCAGAAGTTTGGACACATCTTCTCATTCAGTGGTTTTGATTTAATTATTTTCTACATTGTAGATTAATACTGAAGACATCCAAACTATAAAAGAATACATATAGAGTTGTTGTAAACTATAAAGTATCAATCCTCAGTATTCATTTACAATGTAGAAAATAATTCAAATAAATAAAAAGCATTGAATGAGAAGGTGTGTCCAAATCTTTGACAGGTCGTGTACATTAAACTACCCAACAGTTAGTGAACTGACTGGTTAGCAAAGATTATACGTCATTTTTCACATAAAGACGCTAAACATTTCAGGGTCCCAGTTTCTTCTGATTCTCATTTCATTATTGAATGCCACACATTAAAACAAAAGCTGCAGCAGTTGGTCGATTACTCAATTAGTCAATCGACAGATAAGTAACCTGCAAATATAAGTCAGTTTTAACAGTTTCTGGCCTTTTCTTGTTCCTGTCACATTTTTACTCACTGTAAGTTCATTTTTCACTGCAATATAAAGTCCTGCACCTCTATGGAAAAAGCACTACCAAGACTAGTGTTGGAAAAAACTCAAAAAATGTCCTCTCTGCCATATGTCACAGTTGCAATGCCCTGAATCCTAAAAAAAAGAAGCAGAATTTCCTTATTTGTTTTACAGAAATTGAGACTTTGAATCAATTGGTACAACATATTTCCACCCAGGAATAATAATATATTTAACTATTTACATTTTTACAACCTCTACATCCTCATTTGCATTGTGTTGAATCTTCTGCACAATATCTGCCACTTAATCTCATGGTGATGTTTACATTTCACTCAGTTCTGCTTTTCTCAGTTCTTAATTATTGCTTAGTTTTAGTTTTGCTTCCTTTGTTTTGAGTTTACCAGATTTTTGCTTTCGAGTTCTTAGTTCAATTAGTTTTTGCCTCTTTAAATCCTTTTTCTTTTTTACTTTTTCTATTTTTAAATTTTTTTGTATTTCTAAATTTATGTTATATTTTTGATCGCAGAACCTGTTTTGTGTACTGTGTTTATTTAATGTCTAGTGTTGCACAAAGAGAAAGCGACGTAATTTCAATCCTGGAGATGTCATGAACATATTGAAGAATTGACAATTATGCTGATTTTTCTATCACTCTACACATCAGCTCTAGAAAGATGTTTCACCATGCTGAATGTATCTTCCAACATCTTGACCTACACCATCTTTGAGCCATGCTGTATTTATTTTATTGATCTAGCATGTTTTATTTTACTGTCAGTCTCTCCAGCGTGTTTCCATATGTCCCCTTTCTGCTCAGTGTAACACTGCACGGCCGGCAGTTCAGCCAAAAACTTCCTGAATTTTTGCCACGTGATTTTTGATCACAGCTAAATCACTAATAGCTTTTTGGCTGCACAGAGAAGCTTAGAATTTTTTGTTTTTTACAGAATCTGTTTATTCCAAATTGTTAAATTTTGCTGAATTTCTAAATGAAACACGTAGAATAAGTGATTTCAATAAAATATCATTTGGTTATTTTCCTCCATGCATCTGAATGCCACACATGATAAATTCAAAGACCCTCAGGAAGTTGAAAATCCAACAATTCTTCCAGTTTTTACAGTTTCTGGATGGTATAATTTTGACGATTACATCCAGTTTTGGGGTTCAAAAACATCAAGCATTCCTCAGCTCAAGTTTCATTTCTGAAGATTTTCTGCTTTTTTAAGTTTTCTATGAAAGTAAATTTAATATTTTTACATTAAAACATATACATAAAACAGGCACTTCGATGAACTTACCTCAGGCTTCCAGGAACTAGTACAGACCCTTCTCACCATTTTCTGGCATTTCATAGATGTACAGATGAGATGAATTGATATTGAAAATAACTGCAGCTGTGTGACCATGTGAAGTGAGCGATGTTTGCATATTTGAAAGAGTCTTTTGTCATGAAACTATTTTTGAAATAGTCTCAGTGTGCAGTTTTGCTTCACATCTGGCAGCTTTTGAAAATGCATTTTTCTCCAGACAAACCAAAAGACTGCTCTTTGTTGCAGATTTTTAAATAATTAAATAAATAGTTGTAATTATAATGACTGTTTTTTCCTCCAGCGGCCCTGAACAGTCCTGTGTATCGGTACTTGGTGACTCATACGCCGTCCGGACCGATCAACACGTCCAGCCCTCTGCTGCCGTTCCCCAGCCGGTTCTCCTTCCACTGCCTGGATGCCGTGACATTCTTCGGAGGGCTGGAGCTCGTTCTGGGAAAACGGCTTTCAGACGAGGACAGGAGCTTCCAGGATCTCATCACACGACACTTTGTCAGCTTTGCCAAAACAGGTGAAGAGGTTTCCTGTTAGTGATCATCCTGGACATTATGTTGAAGTGTTTGAACACCTAACGTCTCTGTTAAGGATCAGACACTGACATGCTGCTGCCTTGATAAACATCTGTCAGAAGAGGCTGTTTGAGTAGATTGTCTCTTATGAATAACCAAAGCTTTAAAGGTGGAATATGAGGTGTGTAAATCTGCCTCAGAGAGTCTGTTGCAGACAGATAGACGAACTAAGCGGTTTACTATTCCGTTCAAAAGTTTGGGGTCACCCAGACAATTTCATGTTTTCCATGAAAACTCACACTTTTATCCATGTACTAACATAACTGCACAAGGGTTTTCTAATCATCAATTAGCCTTTCAACACCATTAGCTAACAAAATGTAGCATTAGAACACAGGAGTGATGGTTGCTGGAAATGTTCCTATGTACCTCTATGGCAGTGGTTCTCAAATTTTTTCTGTCGGGCCCCCCTTCGGAGGACAAAAAACTTTCGTGCCCCCCCAATAACTTTGTGCGTGTGTATATATATATATATATATATATATATATATATATATATATATATATATATATATATATATATATATATATATATATATGTAAAGATCAGGGGTGTCAAACTCATTTTAGTCCAGGGACCACATAAATCCAATCTGATCTCCAGTGGGCCCCACCAGTAAAATCACAGCATAATAACCTATAAATAACCAAAACTCCAACTTTCCCCTTTGTTTTCGTTCAAAAAAAGTACATTCTGAAAATGTTCACATTTAATGACGTACCTTTTTACAAAATATTATGAACCTGAAATTTCTTAAGGAAAACAAGTTCAATTTCAACAGTAGCCTATTATGCCTCAGTTCATCATTTACACATGCATTGTAACTGCCAGATAACAGTTTATCTACAAAAACACAGAACATTCAGTCACAGGTATCTGGAACTGAACAATCTAGTATTTTACCTCATGATCAGAACAACTTGTCAAGTTCTAGAAATTATTTTAAATTTACAGTTTTACAAATTTACAATTTACAGTTAATGTTGTTGTTATTTTAATCATTTATAAAGTCGTCCCGCGGGCCGAAATGGACCGTCTGGTGGGCCGGTTTTGGCCCGCAGGCCGTATGTTTGACATTGCTGGTAAAAACAATTGGAGGAGATGAGAGGAGTACGTGACGTGATCAAGTACGCTGGTGTTCCGACTGCACATTAACGATGCGTTCTCCTGTTCTCAGGAGTCTGTACTTCAGAGTCTGAACGGCCAGTGCATATACCATAGATATATATACAGAAGATCATTATTATTAATATTTTTTTATATCTATGGCATATACAGTCTATGGGCCAGCACAATTTCAGTATTGTTTGACGCCACGAAAAACAGGCCGACGTTAAAACAATAGTTCAGCTAATTAGTTCCGTGCAGACGGACCTTTTCCTCCCAGTCTCCTGCGCCCCCCCTGACATGCCTCTGCGCCCCCCTAGGAGGGCGCGCCCCACTATTTGAGAAACACTGCCCTATGGAGATATTCCATTAAAAATCAGTCATTTACCACATTAGCAATGTCTAACTGTATTTCTGATTAATTTAATGTTATCTTCATTGAAAAAAAACTGCTTTTCTTTCAAAAATAAGGACATTTCTAAGTGACCTCAAACTTTTGAATGGTAGTATAGATCTAACAGGTTGTATCTGCTGTTTTGTACAGATCAGTGTTTGGACTCCAACAACATAACAAAACTGGCAGATGAATTAAATTGTTATTTCTCCCCGTTTCTGCAAATTAGTGAAAGTCTCACATGTCCCCATAATGTGTCTTTCAATTTTTCAGATCAAAATACTAAACAGATTTGTATAACTGTTGGATTTACAGCCATTTTAAGTTAGCCGTTTTAGCCTCTGTAGCTTCAAATGCAGCCCAACTGCTGCTGTCTACACCCTTTCAGGAAAAAAACTCTCTGTCAGCGTAGAGCAGAATAGTTAACATGTCAGCCAACACATGTTAATGAGTGTGAGACCAGGACTTTTAATCGCTTCTAACTTTCTTTCCGGCTGATCATTTGACATGGAAATATCACCAAATTCACAACACAGCTTTTTATTTTAACTCATGTGCATGATGAGTTTATCAGGCAATGTTGTAAAAAAAAATCAGTAGTTTAGCGGGTTTTTTTTTTATACTTGCTCTGTTGCTGGGAAACAGAAAATGATGTGAAAAACAACAGCTTTATTTGACATTCAGATGTATTACAGTGCAGTTTATGTGAGCACAGTGAGCAGGAGAGAAGCTAATAATAATAATAATAATAATAATAATAATATAATAGTAATAACAACATAACAGATTACATGAAAACACAGTAGCCCACACTGTCCTTGTTTACTGGTTTCAAATCAGTCTTAAAGTTTTCACTGTTTCTGAATGATCCAACAGGTTTAGTTTACAAAGAGCTCTGACATGTGGACATATGATTTAAGCTCATGGTAACGTTAGCCACATTAGCCACACAGCGCACTAAAACCGAGGAGTTTCCAGTTGCTGCGGTGACGCTGTGATGGGATCTAATGGGTGCTGGGAGTGAATGAAGACTTTTGTGTTCACTCTTACAGCCAACAGCAGAACATTTGGTTTGTTTTGTTTCTTCTAATTCTAATTATAAGCCGGGTTACACAAAGTTGAGTAAGACGACTATTTATTAAACCAGCATCTGCATAGAAACTGGATAAAATTCTTACTGCCGTTACACACAATAGAAATGGATTTTTATTATCATATGGAACCTTCATCATCATGCCTTCCCCACATCCTAGGTACCATTATCTTCCCTTCATTTTGTTTTCCCACCGCTTTGGACGTCTTTAGCATTACAGGATTCAGGAAATGCTCATCTTTGCAAAAAATACCATTATTTTTATGTATTTTGCATGAGGGCAGCCTAAATAAGCACTATGAGAAGCTGCAGTTCCCGCTGTGTGTCGGATCTGACCGTAAAAGTAACAGGATTACGAATTCTATATACAATAGTCATTTCCACCTGAACAAATACATTTAGGGGAAACAGTCCTGCTGGATTTAGGCTTTAAATCACTGTCTGTCTTCGTCCTGCAGGTAAGATGGAGGCAGACTGGCCTGAATACCCAGCAGCCACTGCTCTGTTGTCCCACAACCTGACGGTGGTCCAGAGCTACTCGGCGGCTCGGTGTGAGCTGTGGAAGCAGAACGGCCTGTTCGCCTACGCCTGGATGAACTGAGCACAGACGGCAGCTCAAAGCCGCTCTGTTCTGAAACCTCACCGGAAATCCTACGTTTTGTCGTTTTGAAGTCAGTTTATTACATTGAAGTCTCACATTTTCCCACTTAACCCCTTCGTGGTATCTCTCCATGCTGATATTTCTGTCTCGGTTTCAGAACACCTACTTCAGCTCCGACACAAAGGACGTGAATGAAATTTGATTTATGAATCCGATTGTAGTGAAAAATGAGCTTTTGTTGCATAAAAACATTGAATAGAAAGCACCTGTCCAGAAACAGTACTGTTATTTTAAAGGTAATAGAAAATGGAACCTGTCTGTACAGGATACCACTGGAGGAAAGTGTATTTTATGTTTTAATATCTGCCCTTTAGCAGGCTTCATGCATGATAAAGAAGCCTGGAGCCTGTTGAACATGAAGAAGCTGGATGGAAGCATGTTGACCAAAGTGGGCTGCGCAGTGAAGATAATGTGATTCAAGATTTGTGAAGGGTTTAGAGGAAAAAGAAAGTTATTTTTATACCATGTCAGTGTAAAACATGAGGTGTCCTGTGTTGGAAAGTGACCATTACAGCATTACATTAAGGGAAAATTATCATCCAGAATGTTTAAGAAGTTTTATTTCTTCGATATGCAGAAGAAAGCATGTTGTTAAATCTGTCCAAACAACTCAAACAGGTGCGCTTTGAGTTAGAAATAGTTCTCCTGTTACCGCTAAAATGCCAAAATTCTGACAAACAGTGACGCTAATGAGTAGAAATCTCCCATAATGTAAAACAGACAACACATTACAGAATGAAAGGAGTCGGCAGCATCTGGCTTCTCATGAATCTGTAGTTCTGCAACGTCTGAATCCTAAAAATATCTGATTTTTAACACTCACATTCCTCCTGTTTCACAGACTTGGAGACGTCACACTAATAAGGAAAAGAGATGTTGCTGTATCTGCATAAATATAACATCAGAAAGGAGTAATATTCATTGTTGAGTGTTAAAATTATAATAAAAAACAAATTCAGATTGTAGATAGTGGAAATTACTGCTTGAAGAACTTAAAGGGAATTCAACTTTCCACGTCATTTTATTTTTGCATGGATTTCTGTGGTCTAATCAGGGAAAACTTTTGAAATGTGAAGTGGATTTGAGAAGGTAAGCTTGATTTTTGTAGCTGTTGTTTTAACCTGTGGACGCCTGACGAGCTGCAGGACGTTTGCCTTGTGAATTTTGTCGAGTTCTGCTGTTTGCACTGATTTATAACCTCAACGCTTTGCCACTAACTATGTTGCACTTTCCTATGAACTTATGCTATCACCTGTGTTTGATCGAAGTCGTAATTAAACTGAGCTCACTCGTTTTATTTCATTCCAGTTTTTGTGAAGCTGAACCATACTTACACTCGTCTTTATTTGAACTAAATTACAAATAAAGTTAAAATCTGGTTGTTTTCAACCATCTGTCATGTTTTTTTTAATGATTTGCAGACATTCAGGCTTCATGTTTTGCTGTATTGGTGCAGTGAAAGTCACCCTTTATATGCTGAATAAACTGACACTATGTGAAGTAATTTTTTTTGCTGACTCCTGTTTTTAAACTCTGTAATCATAAAGTAACTACACTCACTGTCTTGTCAAGGGAAAGTTTAGGATTTCCAGCCAGTTTGGTGAATGTAATGAAGTTAAAATCTCTCTTATCTACTGCAGCTCAGTTTCCATCCACTTGTAGCTCAGACTTCAACTGAATTTTGGAAAAATCTGAAGAAAATGCTTCTAAAGTTCCCTGTAATTTTTCCTGAGTGTGAGCAAACAGACAAACTCCCTGAGCGTCCCTTGGACCACTGTGAGCAACATCAGACGTGTGCACTGTGGTCACACCAGCATCACATCCATTCAAGTTACATGGTTCATTAAAAGAATCAAATTACAGCATTTACATTTCTGTTAAAACACTTTGTCAACAGGAGCCAGTTGAAGGCTGCACTGATTTTAGTGACACTACAATGTATAAGAGTGAAGTTATTGAATATTTGTCTCTCTTTACTGTTGCAGCGGTTTTGCAAATTGCAGACGGACCCTGTTCACTCCATAGACACCAATGTTATTCCTGTAGCTTGAAAGACAGCTACTTTTGATAAAACTGGGCTTGTAGCACATTGTCTGCCTTGCAACAATGGGAAAGAGGCACCGTTTATGTTTTGACAACCTATATCTAATGAGTTATTGATGCTGGAAGTCCCAATCTGTGAATATCTTTCCAACTTTACTGAACTTGGGGCCACTACCACCTAAGGAGTGATATATTTAATTTTGAAAAAAGCATTTAGCCATACTTAAAGCTTTAAGTGCTTCATTAACACGGAACTAAAAATTTTGTATTGTTTTATTATCACAGGTTCTGTCTGAAAAGAGGTGGCATCATTTTAAACAGTGAAATCAAACTAATAAAATGTAATGACCAACCAGTGAGCAATACTGGATTCTGCAAAAACATAAACAACTTTTTTTAAAATCTAAATCTTATCTTAACACAGTTAATGTATTAACTTATTTATGTGTGTATGCATGTATTTATTGATTTATTTAGTACTGTTAACATATCAGAGTTCTGAGTGAGTTTTTCTTAAGATAAGCAAAGGCCATTTATTGATTACATATAGGCTGTTAAATGTTTATTAAAAACTGAAAAGCATTTAAAAAAAACAACTTAGGCATTTATTGAGTCACTAAAATACTGTAGAGTACAGACCACATCAGCATGATTATAAGCATCCTCTGGTAAATGAACAACCAGATACTGATGTCTCTCACCATATGGACTTCAGGAGATGACTGGGGGATGATAGACTGTGACCTACTGGTTGGGTTCTCTCTGTTCTCATGTTTCTTACATGTTTGTCCCCTGACAGCCAGGTCCTAATGTTTTTTGAGCAACACACCATACTATGACGTTTTTACAATGAGGGTTCTACTATGAAGCCAGTTTGACATGTTCAGGTGTTCTTTGTGTGAAAACTCAGAGATTTCAGGTATCAGAAGGTGGTTTTCAACTTTCTTTATTAACTTTCTGCTTCAACTTTAAACTAAATTTCCTTGACTAACCCAGCCCTCTGGACTTCCAGGAAGCTGTGTTCCTATTGGCTGTCCAGGTGGCTGCTTGGTGTTATCAGGAACACCTGAGCAGCTTGGTGTTATCAGGAACACCTGAGCAGCTCAGTGTCTTCCTGCTTTATTTAGCTGCAGACAAACATTTCCTCTGTTTCTCTTCACCACTGATCCGGGTTTGGCTCAAATGCTTTAGTTTGTTTTTTAGGCGTTGGCTTGCAGCTTCCAGCAGTAAAATCGTCTTTAATGTGTTTCTTGGTGTGTTTTAGGGCTTTGTACTGGATAGTTGTCTTGGTAAATGTGGTTCTTTAGCCACAGTTAGCACATGGTGCTACTGTGTGCAGTGATTAGTGGATTTGGTGCAGCTGAGTTGTGTCTTTATCTTGGCTGTAGTGAGTCTTCAGAGGTTTTTGGTCAGACACATTCTGTATTCTTGTTTGTGAACCAACGTTGGTTGTCCAGAAGGTAAGAGTTCCTGTCCTGATTCTCTGTTCTCAGAGGTCCTCTGGTAGGCTGCAGGAGACTTTAGCGTTTGGGTTGTGCTAGTTTGGTTTTTGTATGGTTTCATTTGGACGACTATCTTGAGGCCCCTCCATGTGGTTTAGTGAGGTTTTCTGGAACAGTTCTACAAAGCAACCTGCAGCAGAAGAGACTTTGAGAGTTTTTAGGAAGTTCTGGAGACCAGACTTTAGAGCAGCAGAAACATTTGTCAGCAGTTTGAGCAGGAGAAGGTGAGCTTCAGAGTAGAAATGAGACGGAAACCTTCTTGACCCGTGTGGTGAGGTCCTGTACCAAGAGTTTGAGCAGGTTGTGAAGAGTCTGTAGTTCTTTGGTCTGAAAGCACAAGAAGAGTCGACTCATTAAAGGAGAAAACAGGAGATATTGTTGGTTCTTCTGTCGCTCTGCAGTTTCCTTAGACTGAATATCAAGTTTATATTTTAAATGATTTCCCATGTGAGCCCAAGAAGACTTCAATAAACTCCCTCCATCCCCTGGACACAACAGATTTTATTACCATGTTAAATCTTTTTTTTTTTTGTTTTTGAGTTTTAATCATAGTTTTAGCATAGTTTTTTTTCTCTTTGCTTGTTTAGTTTTGTAATCTGTGTGAAAGGTGCTAAACAAATAACGTTGAACTGATAAACTGAATAATTGACTAACTCATGATTGTGACAACAGAAGTATTTTCATTGTGATATAAGGGTTTATTTCATTGGGGTTAAAATCTTGACAGAAAAAAGATTAAAGAAATAAACTACAGTAAAAAAGCAATTCAATAAAAGGAAAAAAACATTTAATATAATGAAACTTTAAAAAAATATATATATATTAGACAAACTATTTAATTAGATAAACGGAAGATACAAAGCATGTAATTATGAAACTAAACAAAAATTTTTAAACAAAAATATTAAACATTAAAGATGAAACCTTTTAGATAATTAAACATTTAACAAATACAATTAAACAAGAATATTACACATTTAGAAAAATAGAAAACATTGAATTAGATTATTAAACCTTTAAAAGTCAAAACATTTAATTAAAAAACTAAATGTTTAATTAGAAAATTACATCTTAAAGACAATACAACTTTAATAGGAATTAAACAGAAAATACAATGACGCATTAAAAAAGAAAATTAAACATTAAAAGGTGGTAAAACATTTAAAAAGAAAAACCTTAACAAAGATTTAATCGAAAAATTAAACATTGGGAAAGAAAAGGAAATTTTTCAAACAAGCCGATAAAACATTTGAAAAAACAATTAAAAATTAAAAAGACAAAACATTTCGAAATCAGATCAGACATTAGAACAGAATAAAAGGTGAGAAAAGAGCAAAACTAAACATTTAAGAAGAATCAAACTAAAGACAAAACATTTGAAAAGACACCAGTTAAACTTTAGAAGATCAAATTAAACAGAAGAGACAATAAAAGGATGAAAAGAGTAAAAACAGATAAAGGTCTTAAGCATTTTCTAGTCTGAAATGAAAACATCAAGTTGTTTCTTCAAACATTTCCTCTTTCTATGTTCTTGGTTTGATTGTGGACAGATTTACTAAGAACTCATTTCAGAAAACTGCTTTCCAGATAAAGTCTATTAGTAGTTGAAGGCATCAATCAAACTAATGTTACCTTTTGATCTCCACAAACTTTACTGTTCAGTGAAGAGAATCAAAGTTTGTTGAGGATTTCTAAAAAATCCACAGGTGAAGGTCTGAGAAGAACTCAGATGGATGGTCTAAATGTGAAATCAAGACTCATGGTCACAAGTTTTAAGGCTTCTGTTAACCAGAAAGTTCAAACTAACAGAGAAGTACTGAGAAACTTTTAAAATTTCAGTCCTCAGACTGTCTAAAGGTTCAAACTAACAGAAAACTACTCAGGAACTTAGAAGATATCAGTCCTCAGACTGTCTGAAGGTTCAAACTAACAGAGAACTACTCAGGAACTTAGAAGATATCAGTCCTTGGACTGTCTGAAGGTTCAAACTAACAGAGAACTACTCAGGAACTTAGAAGTTATCAGTCCTTGGACTGTCTGAAAGTTAAATCTAACAGAGAACTACTGTGGGACTTAGAAAGTTTCAGCCCTCAGACTGTGTGAAAGCTCAGGTCCTGAGGACTCGGGAGGTGTGGAGGCTTTGGAAAGTCTTGGAACTGAGGGTTCAACCCTCCAGCACAAAGGCTGAAGTCCAACCTCCTGAGAAAAACGGTCGAGACGAGACTCGAATTAAAAAAAAAAAAAAACAACTTGAAAATGACAAAAAATAGATGATAAATGCGCAAAAAAAAGAAGAATTAGTATCTGAGCAGATAGCTCAGGGGATAAGAAGATGGACTAGTGACTGGAAGGTCGCAGGTTCAAGACCCACCACCGGCCTTTTTCTTTCTTTGTCTTTGTCAGGATTTTGAGAAAATTTAAGAAGTGTCTGGTCTTGAACCAGCGACCTGCAGCTCCACAGGCAAATCCTTAACTCACTGAGCTACAGATCAGATAAAAAGAAATAAATTCGTCGTCCCTTTGACATCGTAGTTCCTGAAGTGCCCACATGGGTGGAGCCAAGGCGGAGTCTGGGTGGAGTCAGGGCGGAGAGTAGGCGGGGAGGTGGGTGGCGGCCTCCCCCCTCTACTCCCCCACCTCCCCCCACCACCCACCACACCTTCCCCCGCCCCACAAGTTCTTCGAGTCTTGACAGGTTTTCCCGAGTTTCTGGAGTTTCCACGAGGTCGGAGGCAGAACAAGTTGTCATGAAGAGGTGTTGAAGTCGGCCAGGATGGACTGACTTTTTACAGCGACTAGAAGGAAGATGACTAGAAGAGCAGGTCTTTAACCACCATCCATAAAATCCATAGAGTTGGCTCCAGAGAAATGAAGGGAGGTCAACTTTTATCAACCTCCATCCAGATGTTCAACTTGATATCTTTACTTTGACATTTTTAGCACCACAAACCTTTAGTATCACACTTTATTATCATTTATTAGGACTTTAATGGAATCCACCAGCAGATTTAGTTTTTGTTGAGAAACTTTATTCTTATCATCATGGGACTGCAGTATTTAAAACTCTTCCTTCTATTTAACCTCATGTTTATTGGTTTTAGTGGAGAAAGTTTGAATTGTCAATTAGTCTCTTAAAAACCAAATAATAAATTGGATTAGTCAAGAGGTTTAAATTTCTTACTTTGTCATATTTTAAATATGACAAAAAATATAAAAATAAAGTGTCTTGAGACAATTTCACCTGTAATTGGCATTATATAAATAAAATTAAATTCAAATTGTATGTATCTTGTAATGTTGGAGTAATTCAGCCATATATGTTAGAAAACACATTTTCTTTGTCCATTAATCTGTTGATTGTTTTCTGCACTAATTCATTTCTTGTTTTGGTTTATAAAATGTCAAACCCAAATATATTCAGTTTACTGTCATAAAAACCAAAAAGATTTACATTCATGATGCAGGAATCAGGCAGTTTTTCACTTTTTATCTTAGTTTAGTCAGAAAGATAGTTGATAATGTTTGAATTGTTGCAGCTTGTGAGCCGTAAAAGGTTTTAATCTTTGGGGCCGAGTGTCAGAAAACATTTAGAAACCAACATCAACAAAATACTCAACAAGGATTTGAACATCATTAAAGGGAAATCCAACTTTTGCATGACAATGTCTAATTAAAGAACATTTATTTCCAACGTAAATGTGTGATATTCATCCTCTGGAGCTTTCTCTTCACATTGTCTTCCACCTGGACTGGTTTGGTCGGGAGCATGTGCAACAAACATTTGAAAAACTGCACTTTACCATCAATGAATGACACTGAAGTTTAATCTCTACATAAATGAGACTGAGTCTGGATGTGCTGCTCTGTCATTAACTCCTAAGTTTAGGGAAAGTTCAAACAAAAGAGGACAGTTTAGATAAGACTTGAGAATGAGCTTATTTTGAACAAACATCTCAGACTTTCTGAGCTTCAGCACCTACAGCAAGATATTTTAACAACAAGCAACTCAAGAGATCCAGAAGTTGGAGAGAGTTAGCTTTAGCTGAGCCAAAGAACATGTGGGACGCTAACCTAGCAAACATTTCAGACTTTTCTCTGTGAATTCAGAGAAATAATTTCCTATTTAATGACAGAGCTACACATCTTAACTCAGTCTCATTAAAACAGACTCTAATTCAGTGTCATCCATCCATATTAAAGTGCAGTTACCCAAAATGTTTGTTGCATGAGCTCCAACAAAACCTGTCCAGGTAGAAGGCCACTTTGACAAACAGGAAGTGGAAGATTCCAAGCAGATTTATAGAAGGGGGAACCGGACTGTACTAAGTGTCGTCAAGTATAGAGGGGTGTTTTGTGGGTTTTTAAGGCTGATAATGATTATTAGTGAGACATTTGGAGTAGATATTCATTTGCAGTAAAGGAAAGTATTTAAAATCTTGGAGTTAAACTTAGAAGAACACAAACTCTAACAGAAAACTTTGTTGATACGTGTTTGTTTTGTTTACAGATGTTAAGTTAAAGGAGTTTTATTCGTGACGTATAACCAATCAAATCACTCCAGAAGACAGAGTGACCACAGGTAGATAAAGGTTCAGAGCCAAAGTAGCGCCATTTTTAAATGTATTTATTACCGTAAATCAGTAAAAAATAAAATACTGATAATCAGTAAATCAGTCAGCCCACAATTACTACAATTCTACAATGTATGTCTCTTTCCTTTGACTTGTTATTTGTACAATATACGATGTATATGATGGCGTTTTTTCATACTAAAGGCTATACTATGATGTTTTCTAAGAGACATACTGTTTGTTCTGGCTCTGGGTCGCTGCACTCCTCCTCTGTTGTTTTCTGGATTGTACTCAGCTGCATGCCTTCGTCCACCAGGCCTCCGTTGACTCGTCCCGCCTGCCGTCTCTGGAGCTGAAGCTGGATTGGAACAGACCAAAGTACAGTCCAATCACGATGCCAGCTGCCTCTCAAAAGGCTCCTTCATCTGGCAGGTGGCAGCACTTCTTCTGAGGGGAAGCTGAGCTGGTCCAGCAGAACTTTGGAGATGTGTTCCAGTGGTTGGTGGATGTGTAGGGAGATAGAGAGGGACCTTTGAATTGTTCAGAAAGGAAAACAGGGAACCCATTGGTAGTTTTAGTTTAGGGTGCTACTGCGGTGTGTTTTTGGGTTTTGAGAGGTGAACAGGAAGAGTTTTTTTTGTATTGATTATCTTTTACTTTGTTCCTGGTTGGGATGTCCATCAATGTCAACATGAAGTTCACTTTTAGTTCTGTTTATTTATTTTTATTTTACTAACACCCATTTGTTTTTAACCCCCTCACATGTTGTGTTGTTGTAAACTTCCTCTTTCAAATAAATACTCGTCTAACCCTCTGGAAACCAGCATTTGGACTGTTTTTGTGTTGCTCCTCACCTACTGACAGCTGTGGACTAAAGGCTATACTGTGATGTTTTTAGAGCGACATGCTCTACTATGATGTTTGTTGGGCGACACGCTATACTATAGGCTTTTTTAATTGACATATTACTGTGATGTTTTTTTTTTGTTTTAGCTTTTTTTTTTAGCAACATATAAGAATTCGAACAGTTTTAAAAGTTACTATACTTTTACTTGTGCAATGAAATTATTATTCTATGGCATTTTTTAGATGACATATTATACGCTGATGTTTTCTTGAATTACATACTATTTTGACAATATACTGCACTATGACATTTTTTGAACCACATATCATACATGACAATTTTAGGCAACATCCTATCATTTTGCGCTTTTTGAACCACATAATAATCTATGTTTTGTTTTTTTTCTTGCCAACATGCTGTACTATGAACTACAGGCCATACTATGTTATTGAGTAAAGCATACTATACTTTGACATTTTCTGAACTACATCCTATACTATGGCGTTATACACAGAGTGCTTTGGTTACATGTTGATTTATAATCTAGATTTTTTTCTGTTTTGTTTTTTGACAGGATTACCACAGACCTGACTGTGAACACCGTTGACACCCACCTGAGGGAGACGCTGCCTAAGATCTCAAGGCTGCTTGGTCGTGGTCTTTCTGGCACGTACTCTTCCAAGATGAGCCGGGAAGTTTAACACTGATGGAATGACACCAGGTCTAAGCCGACAAACTTCCACTTCCTCCTCAACCCATAGTCTCTGGGAAACCTACATGGAGTAAGAAAAGTAGACAGAGAAGTAATTAAGTCTGTACACAACATATTAAAAAGAAATCATGCTAATAAATTAAGTACAAAGAACCGAATTCGCCAATATACTGGAGACCAGAGCTATTTAATTTGATAAGTATAACCTTGTTTAGTAACATTTCAATTATTTGAGAGCAGTCGTAAAGAATTGCCTGTAATTCCAATCATAAAATGGGTTTGGAGGAAGAACATAGATGGTAATCTGGATATACATGAGTTAGGCTTTATAACTACTGTACTATTACAAATGCTGACACTACTTCTACGACTCTAACAGCTGTTTATACTACTACTGCTGCTTGTACATTTAGTATTACTACTACTGCTTGTACAACTATACTACAGCTCTATTAATCATCTGGTATTTGCTTGTCAAGCTGCTAGCTCGCCTTAGTGTTTTGCTAGTGGCTAACTAGTTAGCTCTCATAGACTGGAAGCTCTCAACAAGATTTCATAATGAAAAAAGAGCCAAAAACTATTCTTACCTATGAAAAGTCATTCCAAGTTTCCTTGTCTCAATCGTACGACGTAGTGTGTAACTGTATGCAGCACAGTGAGCCGGCATACTTGTTGTTTCCGTTTTCACGCCGTCTACATCAACAGAATGCACTGAAACTTTGCCCCCACTAGCTTAGCCTCGCTGTAGCACGCAGCTCAAAGGGGCGTGTCCTATCTACTCATTCATATCTATGACAACAACGATGGCTGCACATCAGGACGCCTGTCAATGACGTTGATTAGCTGCGTAAATAACATTATATACAGTCTATGGTAAATACGTAGGTGAATCGCATCATTGGCTGCAGCAGCCAGTCACTGGTCACTCACTGACTCACACTGAAAAATAGCACAGAATGAATTGTTACGTGTTTATTTTATTTACAATTTAGGTTGGATTTTTTTTTTTTGTGCGCAGCAGATTTTCTGTGACCGTGTCAGCAGTGCGCAATTGCGCACGCGCGCAGCTTAGAGGGAACAGTGCTTCTAATGCTCATGAATATCTATAAAATTCTCTGGCTCCATCACTGTGTGTGAACTTGGCATTTTTTATTGGAACAGTTTTTCAAATTTCTCAGTTATCAGCCCCAAAAACACCAGAGACTACCTCTGTCCTTGTAGATGGTTGAAGCATAGAAACACACTTAAAGGCCGAACAAAACACAACATTAAATAACGGGACAGAAAGCATAATATTATTAAGAAGTAATTTAATGTAGAAGTAGTCAAAGCAGTCTCCATGCATGAACTGTACACTGTAAAAAATGTTAAGTAAATTTTACAGTGACACGGTGTGAAACCACGCCAATAAAAATCTGTAAACTCTAAAACAGTTTGACATAGTTTATATAATATTAAATCATCGTAATTAAGTTCATCAGGAGAAAACTGCATTTTTTTTACACTTTTTTCTCTTGTTTATTTAAAGGAAAATGCCGTAATATGTATAACGTCAATACTGTAATTTTTGCATTTATTTCAAGAAGCAATGCCAGTTTTCACAGTTGTACTGATAATGGAAACATGCTGTATTATTTATAACAAGTAACGTGGTGATTTTTGCATTTATTACATGTAAAAACTGCAGTTTATACTGGGTCACATTGATGTACTTTTATGTTAATAACGGACTTTTAACATTTATGACAGCTATAACTGTAATTTTTGCACATATGTTGTTGCTAAAAGTACACATATAAAATGTGCTTTGAGTGTTAAAGGTTTATTCCATGCAAACAGTACATTTCCAATGAAGAATAAATGGTTTTAAAGCTTTATTTCATTCAAACGGCTACTTTATGTCCAACTTTCTTCTCATTTGAAGGTTTATTCCATGGAAATTGTACTTTTCTAATCATTAACTTGTGCTTTTAAGGGTTTAAAGCTCAAAATGTAACTTTCTGTCCAAATTTTTTTCACATTTGAAGGTTTACTTCACCAAAATGGTACTTTTCTAATGAAGGACTTTTGGTTTTCAAGGTGTATTCCATTCAAAATTCTACTTTCTGTCCAAGTACTTTGTTCCACACAAATGATACTTTTCTAAATAACAACTTGTCATATTAAAGGTTTATTCCATGCAACCAGTACATTTTCCAATGAAGAATTAATAGTTTTAAAGTTTTATTCCATTCGAGCTGCTGCTTTATGTCCAATTTTTTTTTCACATTTGAAGGTTTATTCACCCAAATTGTACTTTTCTAATGAAAGACTTCTGATTTTAAAGGTTTATTCCATTCAAACAGTACATTTCCAATGAAGAATAAATGGTTTTAAAGCTTTATTTCATTCGAACTGCTACTTTATGTCGAATGTTTTTCACATTTGAAGGTATATCCTATGGAAATTGTACTTTTCTAAAGAATGACTTACAGTTTTAAAGGTCTATTCCATTCAAAATGCAACTTTATGTCCATGTTTTTTCACGTGAAAGTTTATTCCACTCAAATTGTGCTTTTCTAATGAATGATTTCTGGTTTTAAAGGTTTATTCCATTCAAAATGTAACTTTATGTCCAGATTTTTTCACATTTGAAGGTTTATTCCACCCAAATTGTACTTTTCTAATGAATGACTTGTGGTTTTAAAGGTTTATTCCATTCAAAATGCTACAATCCATCCAAATACTTTGAGTTTTAACGAGTTGTTTCATTTTTCAAACTAACAAGTAGAGTTTTCTTTTTCCAGCTTTCCACAGTTGTGTTCTTGCCAGTGTAAATGGGCTACAACTGCAGTCCTGGACACCAAATTTGTGAACAATGTGTGTGATTGTGTGTTTCAGTTTGAAGACACCAATGCGATGGTGAACCACTTGGAGAAGCTCCTCTACATCAGGGAGAAGCTCTCTGCGAAGGAGACAAAGATGCAGGAGAAGCCGAGCCAGCAGAGGAAGACTCTGCAGGAACTGGAG
Organism: Amphiprion ocellaris; assembly: GCF_022539595.1. Classification (NCBI taxonomy): domain Eukaryota; kingdom Metazoa; phylum Chordata; class Actinopteri; family Pomacentridae; genus Amphiprion; species Amphiprion ocellaris. The sequence goes on along the minus strand of NC_072766.1, from coordinate 34,775,949 downwards.
GAGTGGCGCCAATTCCTAATTTCATATGTTGTCATTTTTAATGTAGTCTTGTTTTATATGTATATTTGATTTTATTATTTATTGTTGGTATTTTATTTCTTATTGCTTGTTATTAAAGCACCGTCCAGTGGAAGCTATTTATGTTTTCGTCATGCCTCCATGTATGATGACAGTAAAACTATTCTATTCTATTCTATTCTATTCTATTCTATTCTATTCTATTCTATTCTATTCTATTCTATTCTATTCTATTCTATTCTATTCTATTCTATTCTATTCTATTCTATTCTATTCTATTCTATTCTATTCTATTCTATTCTATTCTATTCTATTCTATTCTAAGATCAAAGTGTTCATCCTGAAACACACCGAAATCCTGAAAGAATACCAGAACTCCTTAAGAAAGGATGAGGAGAAGAAACAAAAGAGGACCAGAAAGCCCATCAAAGACAAAGGAAAGGAAGCTTAAGTCTTCCATTTGGTTTAAAACTTCACTTCTGGCTGTTTTTGTTTTGTCTGGTTCAACTTTATTTGCTTTCATTGTTCTTAACGTTTAAATATTTGCCATTTTACTCTTATTTTTAATATATTAATATAATTCATATATTTCTTAGTCTAAATATAGAATATTTCATTGCATTAAAATGAGGTTTCCGTGCTTTCTTATTTAAATTTGCTGAAGTTGCTTTGATCAGTTAATTTTGTGAGTTATGGTTCATTTTAAACCAACTTTGAGCCATTCTGGACATATTCTGAGCAATTTTGAGACACTTATTAAATTTTTACATTTTTTTTTTTTTTTACTGTTATTGGGTCATGTTTATGCCATTTTTAAAATTTTTGGTTCCCTTCAGAAAAATTTTTGTTTTTTCTTTGTGTTTCTTGATACCTGAAGTCTTTTGTTTGGCATCTGACTCGACAAATATTGTGCATATTACAATACGGATATACTTCTTAGTCTAAATGCACAGTATGTCATGGCATAAAAATTAAGTTTACATACTGCTTTTTAAAGGAAATTCACTAAAATACCATGAATTTTGTGAGGTAAGGCAGGAAACTTCAAATGAACAGTCTTAGTTACATTTACTTTGTAATGGCTGTGCACTTATTCTGTCAGTAATTAAGAACTATTGAAGTAAAATGTAACTATTGCAGCTATTTCTGTTCCAGATGTACTTTAATTTACCTTAATTTTGATTTACAACAAAGACATATGTGACTCATCTAAGTTACATCATTAAATCTAAAAATAGTGCAAGCTGGGAAGTGTCCTAATAACCTAAACATGAGACTTCATAAAGTGTGTCAGTAAGACATTGATTTAGCTTTAAATTGTGTAACAGCTCTAATGCTAGGAAACTATTAATTTGACTTGTAGCTTAGGGGAAAAAAAAACTGTAAATCAACTGTTTGTCCACATAGTAAACGTAATGTAGATCATTCAGAACACAGCGGCCTGCACTGCCTCCTGATGGTCTGTAAAGAAAACAGCAGCTCAGTTTACGAGTCGGTCAGTTTTATTTGGCCGATTACACCAGTTTCTTCCTAAAAGCTGATTATTAAACTAATCCCTGACAGGAAATATGAAGTTGTTCAGCCAGAAGAGGTGCAGCAGAGCTCACATAGCTGAAGAGGTGTCAATGTCAGTCTGGAGGAGACGTCTGAAGCACCAACCTGCTGCTGTTTTATCATTTATGACGAATTAAAATAAGATATTTTCTGAATTCAAATGATCAGTTTTGCCCACAAAAACCAAAAAAAAACAACACAAGCTATAGTGTAGTTCACCAAGACAGAAAACACTCATTTAAAATGTTGACAGGAAGGGAGCTGGGAAGTATTTGCTCAACAGGAGGTTTGTTTTATGAAACCAAAATATTTATATTCTACAGGTTCTGTGCGTGTCACTGGTTTATTTGGTCTTCTTGCTTTTTAACACAGACTTCATTCACCATTCATGTCCTCCTGCTCTTTGCCTCTGAAACCACTCAGATGCCACTGTTTCTCATCCAAATGTAGCTTTGTGTTTAGTGTATTTACAACTTCCATATCCATCTGCTGGGACAGGTGATCTCCTCAGGTGTGATCTGAGCAACGCCTCTTCTAGGAATGGCTTTTTCAGCTTTGCCCTTTCCTGAAACAAATTTACAAAACTCAAGTTGAAACCAGTAACTACGATTTGCCGTCACACCTTTGTGTAGAAGCATTTTGTCTCCAGCTGCTGTTCACATACAGACACAGTTTAACAGAACAACCACATTCAGTCAAGATCTGGTGTTGAGATGAGATAAACTTCAATGATCCTTCGGTGGGGAAATTCACATTTTACAGCAGTTGGATACAAATGAGGCCCAACAAGAAGAAGGACAGGAAATACACAGATACAGTAAGTATTAAATAAAGATGTGATGGAGACTGTGTACATCTTATACATGTAAACATGCAGCATTATAGATAATGTACCCACCATCACTCCTTTATACAGAGTGACGGTGCTACATTTCAGTTATACAGAACAGTTTTACACTGATCTTTGAGCACTTCACATATTTTGTGTTCCTGTCATATAAAAGTGTGCAGACATTAAAATGCATCTGATTTGATGGTTCAAGTGAAAAAGTGTGATTAATCTTTGTGGGTTATGAAAACTTATGATTGAATTATGTTCAACCAACAAACTGCATTGAATTAATGAATGAAATTTAACTTCACAGTCAAAGGTATTTTTATTTACCATCTGAAACTAAAAGGTCTCAAACCAGTTACATTATTTAGTGTTAAATGAACTATTGCAGAAATCTGAGTTTAAATTCCACATAATCTTAAGCTGATGAAAATGCCAACTACAGCCACTGAGTCACTCTGGACAAATTTCAAACCATTTAACAACAAAAAAAGAAGACAAGTTTATGTAATTTTGGACAAATTACGATTAATTTTAGACAAATTTTAAGTCATTTCAAACAAATAATTTGTAAATGTTGTTAAAAACATAGTTTTCATGCAAGCCAAAGCAGTTAACACTTCAGTTCATGTGACAGACTGTGTGTTTCTGGATAAAATATGAATAAATACAGAGGTACATTATTTTTAAAAATGTTAAAGAGACAAGTTAAGACAACAGGTGCTAAGAGAGCATGTGTTTATTTAAAACACTATACTTTCTTAGTGAATTTATACATATATAGTTTTTCCTGTTCTCTTTGCTATTCCCCCCTTTTCTAAGGACACAACATTTAGAGGCAGCGCTCAAGTGTTAGGCCTGAGAAACCCTTCAAACTACTCAGGCATCAGAGAAAAGGTATTGAAGTGATTTCAGACAACCTGTTGGTGACAATGTATCTTGAAGTGAGCAAAGTGACCACTAGGTGGCAGCAACAGACAACTAAAACAGATAAACCCTTCCTGTACCAAATTTGCCTTCTTTTCTTTAATTTTGGACATATTTGAAGACATTGTGAACAAATTTCAAGTACTTTTTGGCAAGTTTATGTCTTTTTGATCAACTTTTAAATAATTTTAGGTAACTGCTAAGTTATTATGGACGAATTGCAAATAATTCTGGACAATCTGTCAAGCCAGCCATGAAATCAGCCATCATTGACCACTGCAAAAAGAAACAACCACATTATGAACTGGGACGAGGGCAGGATTATAGCATCGGAGGCCAACAAACGAACGATGGATCAAGGAGGCCACTGAGATCAGGAAATGGGCAAACGACTCCATGAACTGGGACGAGGGGGCGTCCTCCCTCTCTCAGACCTGGGACTCCCTCCTCCAGAGACCATCGACCATCAGACGGCTTGGGTCTGCAGCAGGATGAATTTGGAAGTGTTTCGGGTAATATTATCTGCTCATATGCAACCAAATATTTCAGAACTCATTGGACGGTACTTCACAGTGCAGATGGACGATGACGCCATGATGGAACTTACAGCAGTTGTAAATGTATGTAAATGAAAACAAAAGCGGAGTCAAGAAATGTCTTCTCTTTGGATGAGCTGCCCTTGATAACCAGAGCTGAGAGAGAAGATCAGCTCTGAACGGTTATCAGCATCCTCATGGTAAGAGTTTTGACCAAGTGCGACTCTCTCTAGAACCAGAGCCAACAGGAAGTGGGTCGGCCGGGCCAAACGTCTGGTTTAGCAGGTGACTGAAGGACTCACTGTGCCTGAAAACTAGTTGTGTTTGGGTTCCTGTTAAATGTTGCACTGTTAACACTAAATGAACCCAAAAAATAAAAATTAATAAAAATACAGACTCTTGTGATGCTTTCATTGCTATTTTGATTAAGGACAGAGCTCTGTGTCTATATACTTACACATGCATATATTACAGTATAGAAATATCCATTGTTTATTGTTTCTGGACACAAAAGTCATTCATAAATGTCAGCTCGGGTCATGATACTATGGTACTGACTGAAATGTAAATTTGCCCAGCAGATGGCAGTATTCACTGCTTCATTGAGGTCTCCAGTAGTGAACCTTTAGGTGAAGCAACGGGCTGGAGAGCCTCAGTGATTCATGGGGATTCATTTGACCATCACTAGTGTCAACTGCTGTCGCTCCATCACTGGGGGTAAAGATTCCATGTCAGTCTACTTCAGATGGTCTTCAGGCTCTCTGAATTTTAGCTAAAGGATCTTATCAGTTTGCATCAACTCGGCTGACCTTGAGGCTTGTATATAATCAGTTACAATTAGCATAAACTGTTTAAACTGAGCAATAAACTAAAATACGAAGCAAAAAGGAAGAAGAAGAGCAGGCGGGGGGATGAGACCTCACCAATAAAAGACCATAACCACACTTAAAAGAAGTATCATGTCTGATTAGGATTTCACTGCAGAAAAACATCTTCCTTGTAACACACTGGCTGGATTTGATATGCATCTGTGTAAAATACACTGTAGAAAGAGCCACAATTGTATAGAAAACTTTTCCATCAGCTGATATAAAACCTGTAAAACAAACAACAAAACAAAACATGTGTAGCAGTTCTTGGGTATCACAGATCTCTGGTTCATGTATTCACAGTGTTAGCAGCAGCAAGGAGGGAGGAGAACATGGAGTCTGGTCGTTGCTTCAGCACATCTGGACTGTCAAACTCTACTGCCTGTTGGACACAACAACACAAAGAAAGTTCAGGTTTACCACCACATGTATTTAGTTTCTCTCTATTATCATGTTAGTCTGTTACCTCTCCGTTGTCCATGACCAGAATACGATCTGCTTGCATCACGGTGTTGATGCGATGTGCGATGGTGAGCATGGTGCAATCGCTGAAGGCGTCTTTGATGGTGTTCTGGATCAGAGCATCGGTCTCTGCATCGATGGAGGCTGTGGCCTCATCCAAAAGAATGATCTGCAGGACAACAGGAGGGACGATTAGTGTGGAAGAAAGGACTGGTGAGGGAGGAGGACGGTTATATCGGCAGACATGTTATTAAATACATAACATGTTTAAAAGACCTAACAAGCAATCATGCTGCTTGAACATGTTGATGGAAATACTGAAGAGGAATCCCAGGCATTAGTCTGATTGGTGAACATTATGTAGCCTGGAGCAGCAGGGATGCAGCAAATTCCCTGTTTTAGCTGTCAAACTTTCAGACATTTACGCTGAAAACTCACTATAACATCAGCCTTAGAATAGAAAATCTCTGAAACAATTATGATTTCAACCATCTTGACTAGAGAGTAGATTGAAACACAGTTGCCGAAGTCTGTAATAGATTTGATAACTGTTTTAATCATAAATAAATATGTTGTATTCTTGTTTTCTGCTTGCTTCAGAAACATAGTTGAGACGTAAAAGATCCCTAAAATTCATCCCCAAACACAGACATGTGTGACACATTTTGAATGGATAGAAAATTTAGAAAATGAGCAGAAAACTTTGTGAAACACATTTAAGCTTTCAAAAGTCCAGGCGTTAATGAATAATTCAGATGAATTAGTTTATCTATGATGTGAATTGTCACATTTAAAAAGGCCACAATCCCAAACTCAGCAGAGATGAAACTCAATGACAAAAGTTGATCTACAATGGAATAAATATTTGAAATCAACAGTTATGCAGTAGATTTTATTATTTTGAATACATTTTGTCTCCTGGTGCCTGAATTTTGTTTAAAAAATAAAGACAATTCCACCATAAATTGATGCAGGAGAGGCACAAAGTGGTTCATAAAATTTAATCAGAATGCAGAAAATGAAGTGTTTGTCCCTTTGGTGGGAGAGGAACCCCAGACCTCCCAGTTATATTTACATGAAACCTATACTCATGCATACGTGTGCACAGACCTTGGAGTTACGGAGTAGTGCTCTCGCCATACACAACAGTTGTCTCTCGCCTACGGAGAAGTTCTCTCCGTTCTCCAACACCTCTGCTTGTAGCTTCCCCTCCAGTCTGGAGATCTGATGAAATGAAATCATATTTAACACCAAACATAGTTCAATAAAAAGGGATGAAGAGGACAGACTATAAGCTTTAAAAAGAATTAACACAATAGTTTGCATCAATGTTTTTGAGTTATGACAACTTCTGGTGAAATTATGTTGAACCAACAAAGTACACCACATTAGAAGAATTAATTCTAATTATTTTTTAATACCAAAGGCAACCATCTGAAATTGTCCACGGATGTTAACATCAGGGAGGGGAACTGAAATCCTGAACTCAAGGTGATGAAAAACTAAAACAGCTGAAGTCCTCATCTCGAGTTGTGCTACTTAATATTTTCAGGCCTCCTAAATACTGTGCAAACTTTTTTGATGATTTTAGTGAACTGCTGTCTATGATCTGCATTCATTTTGACTGTGTAATTATTGCTGGCGACTTTAACATCCATGTTGACAATCCCCAGGACAAAGGGACTAAAGACCTGTGCAACACTCTTGACAACTTTGGGCTGGTTCAGCATGTAACAGAGGCCACACATGACAAAGGGCATACGTTAGACCTACTTATCTCCAAGGGTCTGAGTATTTCCAATGTCACAGTGTCTGATGTTGGCCTTTCTGATCATTCCTGTCTTTTCTTTGAGAGCACCGTCTCAGTGCAATCGACAGTTTTTACAGAGGTAACCAAAAAACGGTGTATTACTGAAAGCACCTCTGAGATATTTAACCAGGCTTTCTCTTCAACACCAGCTCTGTCTTGGGGTTTAGTCGATGAGCTGATAGGTAGCTTTAATGCTAAAATTGTAAATATTATGGATGCCATTGCTCCAACTAAGGTGAAAGTGATCTCTGGTAAGAAAAAATCTCCATGGAGAAATGCCACACTGGTCAGAAATAACAAAAGAGAGTGTCGGAAAGCTGAACACAGATGGCGAAAATCAAAACTTCAGGTTCATTATGACATTTATAAAGAGAAACTGTACATTTACAATTTACAACTGAGGAATGCAAGACAATCTTATTTCGCAGATATAATCACCAAAAACAGTCACAATACACGAGCCTTATTTGCTACTGTGGACAGGCTAACAAACCCTCGTGTGTCAGTAGCCCCTGAGTTACATTCTACAAGGGCCTGCAACGACTTTGCATCATTCTTTATAGAGAAAATCCAAAACATTAGACAAGCAGTTAGTGCCTCCACAGCAGGTTCAGGACATGTCCTGTGTCAGCGTAAAACCAATTTAAACACCATGACACAATTTAATCCTATCAATCGCAAAAACCTGGAGGACATTATATATCAACTAAACTCCTCCTCCTGCTGCCTGGATATTCTGCCTACAAGGTTTCTCAAAAAAGTTTCCCAGGTACTGCTGACAGATCTTTTATGGATTGTGAACTTGTCTCTTACGTCAGGCGTCTTTCCTCAGGCTTTAAAAACTGCTGTAATTAAGCCACTTCTAAAAAAGAGCAACCTCGACAAGTCACAAATGAACAGCTACAGACCAATCTCTAATCTCCCATTTTTAAGTAAGATCATTGAAAAAGCAGTTTTTCAACAGCTAAACAATTACCTAACAAAAAGTAACAGTTTCAATGTTTTTCAGTCAGGTTTTCGGCAGCATCACAGCACTGAGACAGCCCTTATTAAGGTGATTAATGACATCCGCTTAAGTACAGACAGCGGCAGGATGACAGTCTTAGTGCTGCTGGATCTAAGTGCTGCGTTTGACACAGTCGACCACAATATACTACTCAACCGACTGGAGAACTGGGTGGGACTGTCCGGCACAGTACTCAACTGGTTCAAATCTTACCTAAAAGACAGGAATTACTTCGTGTCTATAGGTAACTTTATGTCTGAGCAGACAGCAATTACATGTGGAGTTCTCCAAGGTTCCATCCTGGAGCCTCTTCTGTTTAACATCTACATGCTCCCACTGGCCCAGACTATTGAAAACAATAATGTAAGTTACCATAGCTATGCAGATGACACGCAGATTTGCATTACAATGTCCCCAGGAGACCATGGCCCTATACAGGTGCTGGGAAAGTGTATTGAACAGATAAATGAGTGGCTGTGTCAGAACTTTCTTCAGCTAAATAAAGACAAAACTGAGGTAATGGTTTTTGGAGCCAAGGAGGGGCGATTAAAAGTGAGCTTAGAGCTTCAGTCTCTACAGCTAAAAACCACAGACCAGGCCAGAAATCTGGGTGTGGTGATGGACTCAGAACTCAGCTTTGAAAAACACATCAAAGCAATTACAAAGTCGGCTTATTATCACTTAAAAAATATCTCAAGAATTAAAGGACTGATGTCTCAGCAGGACCTGGAAAAGCTCGTCCATGCGTTCATCTTCAGTAGGCTTGATTACTGTAACAGTATCTTTACAGGTTTACCTAAAAAAACACTCAGACAACTGCAGCTGATTCAAAACTCTGCTGCTCGAGTCCTCACTAAGACCAAGAAAGTAGATCACATCACTCCAGTTCTGAAGTCTTTACACTGGCTTCCTGTCACTCAGAGGGTAGATTTTAAAGTCCTGCTGCTGGTCTACAAAGCTTTAAATGGTTTAGGACCAAAATACATCAGAGACCTCCTGACTCGGTATATACCAACCAGACCACTCAGGTCATCTGGATCAGGTCTTTTATTAGTTCCCAGAGTGAAAACCAAACATGGAGAAGCTGCATTCAGCTTCTATGCTCCGTATATTTGGAACAAACTCCCAGAAAACTGTAGATCAGCTGAAACTCTCAGCACATTTAAGTCCATTCTGAAGACTTACCTGTTCTCAGCTGCTTTTGACTAAGTTCTTCTAACAGTTATTTTAAATCTTATTTTATGACAAACTCTGCAGTGTAACCTTTAAAATGTCCTTGCTTCCCAACTTCTGTTTTTGATTATTTTACTCTTCTGCATCCTTAAATTTTAATGACCTTTTTAATGATTTTATAAATGTGTTTTCTTTCTTTTTATAATTGTGCTTTCATCTGCTGTTTTAATGTCCTTGTGAAGCACTTTGAATCACCTTGTTGTTGAAATGTGCTATAAAAATAAACTAACTTTAACTTTTTAACTTTTAAATTATCAAGACAATTTCATTAAGTAACCTCAACTGGAATTTAGATTTAAATTAACCAATGCAGAAATTTGACTTTAAATTAACATTGATATTATATAAGTCGATGAAACTACCAACATTATGCATTATGTCAACCAGACTTATCAAAAGTTTGCAACTCAGTTTCTAAATTAGTGAGTGATTTATCTTACATAGTATTGTTATATTTCTATTTATAGATTTTTCAGACTAGAATGGTGAAAAATAAAACAAGTTCTTTACTAAGTTCTATTGAAGGATGATTTTTTTTTGTCTTTATGTTTCGTCTGACTAACTGTTAGTATTACAACTATTTCGGTTTATTGGCTGGTTTTAGACAAGATTACTATTCAGAAATGTACAGTGGTGGAAAAAAATTTTCGGACACCCCATACATTTGCATGTATATGGCATTAAGAATCACTCTTCAAGTGCCGTTTCTTTTAGTACAATCACAGCCATAATACTAAACAAATCCTAAAAAGCCATGAAAAACTTAAAATTGATTGTTTCCATGAAAATAAGAAATTTTCCATACTGGGTCATTTTGGTAGAATTTAGTTTTGTTAATTTTTCTTGTAAACAATGATAATTAAAAAAAAAAAAAAAAAATAAAATATATATATATATATATATATATATATATATAAAAATAAAATTTTTATTTGTTTGTGTCTGTCTAATGCAGCCACACCTTTTGAAACACAAAAAGTATTTTTTCACAAATATTTCATGATATTTGAGACTGTGTAAAATTTTAAGGGCGTCTGAAAACTTTTTTCCACCACTGTATAAGATACACCTTTATCCACTTGATACAACAGCTACAGTTGAGAAAGAGAAATATTAAAAAAAATTTTGAATTCAATAAATTTAAAGACAGAGTGCAATATATACACTACCGTTAAAACGTTTGGGGTCCCACAGACAATTTCATGTTTTCCATGAAAACTCACACTTTTATCCATGTACTAACATAACTGCACAAGGGTTTTCTAATCATCAATTACCCTTTCAACACCATTAGCTAACACAATGTAGCATTAGAACACAGGAGTGATGGTTGCTGGAAATGTTCCTCTGTACCTCTATGGAGATATTCCATTAAAAATCAGCCATTTCCAGCTAGAATAGTCATTTACCACATTAACAATGTCTAGAGTGGATTTATGATTCATTTAATATTACCTTCATTGAAAAAAGTGCTTTTCTTTCAAAACTAAGGACATTTCTAAGTGACCCCAAACTTTTGAAGGGTAGTGTATACACATAATATAATATGGTAACAAATGTACAAGTATTGCATAAATTTCAATATAAACTGTGCAGATTGATTGTCATGGATGTTGTAAGTGAGCAGAGAAGGGGATAAATGTTGTGCAGGAAAAAAATGATTATTTCTGAAAACAGTCTCTGCTGTTAGGAGGTTCTGGGTGCTGTGGTGCTGTACAGTCTAATGGCTGATGGGATGAAGGTGCTGCCCAATCGCTTTGAGGCTTGAGTAGTTTGGTATCACAAAGAGATTCCATTGTGGTTCTGTGCACTTGGATGACTGAAGTCAAATGAGTCCAAAATTTTGCAGTTTCTCAATAAAAACAAACAGATTAACCCAAACAATGTGCTGATAATGTGTTGTGCTTCATATTGTACTGGTAACATACTGTGTCCTTCATGTAGGTCTTCTCCAGTGTTGTCCAGATGTCCTCATCAGTGTAGTCATTGAAAGGGTCTAGGTTGTACCTGTAAGCAAGCACAGTTGGTTACTGAGTGACTAACTCACTCAACACTTTGTGCTTGTGTGTCAACAGAAACCTCGGTGGAGTTCTGGGCTAACTCAGGTTACCTGACTGTACCACTGAACAGCACAGGGTCCTGGGGGATGATGGACAATTTGCTGCGCAGATCCTGCAGGCCAATGGCCATAATGTCCACTCCGTCTATCAGGATGGTTCCTCCTGCTGGCTCCACTAGTCGGAATAGAGCCATGCCTAAAGAGGATTTCCCTAAATACACGAGGCACAGAGTACAGTCACTGGAAACTGAACTACAACTGCTGTCACGGTGTGTCAGAGTTACATAACATTGTGTCCGACATCAAGACTGGGAGGGATTCTGCTCCTCAATCTGATCATTAGAAACACTTTGCTTCAGCCGCTCAATTATATAATAATGTCTAAATTAACTTGATATTCCTCAAACATCCCAAATACAGCAGGTGAATGAATAACAAAGATATAGGCAACAAATAAAGGATTCAGGGCCTCACCAGAGCCTGTCCTTCCCACAATGCCCAGCTTCTCTCCAGCTTGGATGAAGAAATCAAGCCCGTTCAGTACAATGGGTGTATTCTCCCTGTACCTCATCTTATAGTCCTGGAAGGTGATGACTCCACTCTTGGGCCAGTCCTCTGGGATCTGAGCATCCTTTATGTGTCTTGGGGCCTCAGATTTGCAACCCTGTAAACACAGCAAACAAGAACTTTAAGGGAAGGAACAGAAGAGATCTCAGAGGATAACTCACTGCAAATTGAAACTTTTTAGCCTTGTGTTTAAGAAGACCAGGACAGATGATTTGGTGGAAGGAGAGAGATCTGACCGTGATGTATTCCTGAAGTCGCTCTACAGAGTTGAACCTTGCCTCCACTTCCGTTGCCTGTCTCACTACATACTGAAGCAGGCCTGTCAACTAGACACAGAACATAGAACAAAATCTGTTAATACACCTGCTGCAGCATGTCTTTGAAAAGGAAACAAAACATGCATGAATTGGTTTTCCAGATTTACCTGAATAGTGTAGGATAAGGCCAAGCCTTTCAAAGCTGGACTGACAAGTTCATTACTGCTGAGCACTACAAACAGAGCCACCACCAAGGTCATGGTTGCACCCATGAAATCCAGCCAGAAAGACAGCCAGCGTGTGCCAGAGTTAAACAGCAAGAAGTGGTTGGAATTAATGTCATTGATGGACTTGAACCTACAAAAACAAACAAAAAAACAAAGGATGAGCCAAGGTTTGTGGATAGTTCCTTACCCCAGTCATCAATAAAACACTGGTTACAATGCAGACAAATATCAGAGACGTTGTCACTAAGGTATCACCTAGTGGTTCTGCACTGAATGAACGTAAGGTAGAGACAGCAAAGAAGCTTTTCTTTCTGTTAAAGGTGCAATATGTTGGGGGGCAGTTGTTTCCCCAAGCGAAGGAGCTCAAGTATCTCAGAATCTTGTTCACGAGTGATGGGGAAATGGAGCGAGAGATGGACAGGCAGCTTGGTGATGCGTCAGCAGTAATATGGGCATTGTATCGAACCGTCGTGGTGAAGAGGGAGCTGAGCTGCAAGGGGAAGCCCCAACCCTCACCTATGGTTATGAGCTTTGGGGAGTGACTGAAAGAATGAGATTGCGGATACAAGTGGTTGAAATGAGCTTCCTCTGTAGTGTGGCTGGGCTCAGCCTTAGAGATAGGGTGAGAAGCTCAGACATCCGGAGGGAGCTCGGAGTAGAGCTGCTGCTCCTTCACATTGAAAGGAGCCAGTTAGGTGGTTTGACATCTGATTCGGATGCCTCCAGGGAGAATTCCTTTGGAGGTTTTCTGAACACGTCTGTTTGTGAGGAGACCCCAGGGCAGACCCAGAACCCGCTGGAGGGATTATGTATCCCGTCTGGCCTGGGAACACCTCGGGATCCCCCAGGAAGAGCTGGAAAATGTTGCCAGAGGGGAGGGACATCTGGAACGACCTGCTTCACCTGCTGCCTCCGCGACCCAACCCCAGATAAGTGGAAGAAAATGGATGGATGGATGGATGATGGATGATGCAATATGTATGAGGTTTACTATAAATATTTCAGAAATATAGCTATCTGCTGTGCAGAGATGAAGTGGAGTAACAGCGTCCTCGACAGTGGTACTCTGGCTGCACTAACAACAGTGTTGTTGCGCATTAATGCATGTGAGGTCCTTCCTTTGAAACTGTTGGCTCTCTCTACAGTTATGAACGGACGTCTCACACTGCAGGTAAAAAATGAAAATGTAGTTCTGACACTCCTTCTCTGCTTGTGTCTGTTCTGCATCAGTCTTTGTTGTGTTTGCTTTCATACAGTCCACCAGACAGCGTTTTTTTCATCGCAGTCCAACAAACCATGGAAACACACAGCAGAACAGATACCATTGGTTGTGGCTGGATTATCATTTGTTGGCTCTTGAATACACAACCTTTCTGGTTGTGTATTCAATGCGGGTCAACACAACTGTTTGTTTGGGTCTTAGATGCTGCTGCTCTAAACAATGTTCAGTATTTCTGAATGTAAAACACTTATATAGCACCTTCTTTTTTTAACTTCAGGTTTTAAAGCACTAAACAATGAGTTTTTCATTCAACCAATAAATGCACACATTTACACACCACAAGTGGCAGAGCTGGCATGTGGACCATCAACCCTGTGATTAGTAAACAACCCCACCTACCAACTGAATCCTACATGAATGTTGCACACAGAGCCTTTAAGGAACTCTGGTATCTCACATTTTGATGTGGCTGTCTCTTATGTTGTAGGCATGGATGGTGCTGAGGCCCTGCAAGGTGGAGATGGTGAGAGAAATGCAGGGAGAGCGACTGATGTTCTCCATCTTCTTCATCTGACGAATACTCTTCTGGAATACACTGCAGATAAATCACAACAGATATTCAGCTGACCCAGAACATCTCTTTACTGTCACAAGCCTGCTTTAAGACATGAAATAATTTTAGAAATCTCGCAGATTGCACACATTTTCTGCAGTCCCCATCGTAATGAATTTGATGATGTTTAAATTTAACTGGTACAAACTCACAAGAGAACGAGGGCAAACAAAACTCCAAGAACAACCACAGCTACCAGCAAGACAGGGAAGACGACCGCGATGATGGCAATTGCGGCTATGACAAGCAGACAAAACTGTAAGAAAGAGTCCATGTGGAGGGGAAGCACGGTGTCCACCTCCTCCTGGTCTTTAGAGAAGCGGTTCAGGATGCGGCCTGTTGGCGTTGTGTCAAAGAAACTCATTGGACTGGCAATAATCTGAGGGAAGAAAACAATAAACCCTGTTCAGCACTCCTTTGCTGCTACTTCATGCTCTTTTTTTAAATTATCATGTATTCAGTTGACTGGTGATGAATAAGAAGTATGTTTAAAATTGAAATCGGTGTATATAATTTGGTTGGGTTCAGACATCCAACTACCTTCTTGAACATTGTGTCATGGAATTTGCAGGCGGCATTCAAGGTGACATTAGTGAACAAGAAGCATTTGATGACCGCAAGCACCACCGTGATAATTATCACCACACCATAAATCATTTGGTAGAACTCTAGGTCAGGGTTTTGTGAGACGTCACCCTGGTTTGAAGTTGTGTTGCTGGATGACTGGGACAAAACAGAGAAAATATATGAGGTTAGTGGTGACCAGGGTTGGAAAGAAATGAAAGAACTCAAACCATGAATAATTAAAGAATCTGTTTTGTCTTATTGCGGATATTGTCACCACACACACGACACAGATTTAGAAACATTTAAAAACTATAAAATGAAACATTCTGCACTGTTCTTGGTCAAAAATCAAATTCATGTCAATTTGTGACATTGGTCATGTGACCTGGAAAAGGTCACATTTCTCTGGGATACATCCTTCCATTAAAGCAGCGAGACACTCAGATGGATGTGATCGAGTCATCAGAGGCTCGATAAAGTAAAAAATGATGGTCTGAAAGAACCAGTAGCATCTTTGTACTACTTTTCAGGAGTGGAAACAAGATCAAAAGCTTGAGGAGGGAGGGAAACACATACCAGGATTTCCCAATGGAAGGATGGAAATCAACCATGTTTGCTACATTAGTAAAGTGATGTTGAGCTGTGTGAAGTGAGAATTAAATAAACATCAAAAGTCAGTCTGCGCTGTCTGTCTTATCTCTCGAACCACACAACCTCAATTACTGCCAAAACCAACAAAACATGAGTGAGTCTGCAGTGACTCTGGGTGCCTGACCAACCTCTGGAGAAACAGTGCATCACCGCTGGATTGTCAATGCTGGAAGACACCGACTTTTCTCCGCTCTCTGGCTGTCCAAACCACATTGGAGCATACAATAATCTGAACTGTATCCAGCTGTGGGAGGTCTGCTCTCTGAGACAGAGAGATGATTCTCACCCCATTACCCTGTCCCAGCCAGTGGCTGAGCCACCAGTTGCTGAAGGCTGTGGATCCAATCATCAGGACCATGTTTAGGATGGTGAGGAAGGTGACGATGTAGCCTGCAGCAACACAGTTACACCAAAGTTAACCAACAGGTGGTGCACTTGTAAACCGCATTATTGTTCAGTGTCATGTTAGTGTGTGTGTGTGTGTGTGTGTGTGTGTGTGTGTGTGTGTGTGTGTGTGTGTTGAATCAGACCTCCTGCTGCCTTGCAGTACTGCTGGTAGACCCTCCAGGAGACAGCCCCTTCTGTGGACAGCTCCTGACTGACCAGCTGATCACTAGCCTTGACAGCTGTTTAAGAGGAAGAAATACATATTTTAGAATCACAGCATGAATAAAGGAACCATTTACATCAGCTGATATCCTGACTAATTGGAACCAACCTGAAGGGACGTGGTCCCCTGAAGACTGGATTATCAAGGTAAATGCTACATTCACATATGTGCAAATACAAGGAGTCACACATTTATAGAACTACAGAAGAATCATTTGTACAAATACTACGTTAATAAAACAAGATACATGCCCGTATTCTGTTAAAGTCTACTGACCACTAAACTTGTTGTCTTTTAGGGTCATGACCTCCATGCAGAGAATACATGAATTACATTTGAACTCAGGGCTAACTCTGCAGTAACAACAAGTTTTAAATATATAACCTGGGAAAGCCTCTCCCACTGGGTGAACACATGCACATGCTTCAAACACACAAGGACAGTCATGCTAAAAGTCAATCATTTATGGCTTTACCCCACTCTGCTAAGTGAACATCCTCCTTTAACTCACTGCACCACCACATCCTACTTTCACAGTGAACTTGTTGTTATTTACATGATCACACCTGCTTTCGGTAAAAGAGCTTCTGATTGGCTAAAATCTCCTGTCACTGGTTAGATCTTCCTCTAAGACCACTTGATTTACAAAATACTCAGAGGCGACTGTGAATTATTTTTCCCAGTGATGTAAAATTAATATTGCCAACCCTGGCTTTAATGAGCTTTGCAGACTTACATATTTGGTCAGCTTTCGCTTCATCATCCTTCTCATCTGACAGGTCAAATGCTGGAAGGAAGCACAGATACCAGTCAGTATACACTTCTATTCACCACACAGAATCTGACATGATGATCTCATACACTACTCCAGTAAACACAGAGAAATGAGGCTGGATGTTGGGAGGAAATAATGGCTGAGTGATGTGTCATAAAGAATATCAGGTGGGGTGTTTCCATCATGATGGAATGATGTTCACGATTTCTCAGAAAGGATAAAAAAGGAGTTCTGGTTTCGCTTGACATATTCTAAAAAGTAAACTAACTTGTTGTGAAGGCAATAACTGTAAATGACAATTAACTCATCTCTTCTGTAGACTCAAATAAAAGCAAAAAAATGGCTAAATTACACACAACATTGTTGGAACTGCAGGTCTGTTATTGCTTTACAACTTTTTACCTCCTTCTAGAAATGCTCGTTAATGAGCTCACTCTTCTATCAAAAAACTTTGCTCCACAGAGAGTTGTGCCAAGTCTACTACAACAAGTTCTCTGTATTGTATGCTGCTTTTAGGGATGTATTTCTACTAGTTATAAAATGCTACAACAAACATATTTATTGGTGTGTCTTTCTGCTGATCTTTATCATGAACAGGGATGGGTATAGTTCACATTTTAACAGTATTCCTACTTTTACCAGTACTGCTTATCTATCCGGTACTTTAACTGTATTTTTATCTGTACTTTTTGATTATTTTTGGTTGTTTTCTTTTCGAAGAGAAAAAAAAAGAAATTTAGAACAGAATAAAGATTGCTTTATTGTTTCATATGTACTATTTTTAAATTACATTTTATTTAGATGCTAATGTGTTGATGGGATGATCAGAGCTCTGTGGACAATGTCACAGGTTTCACTCACAACAAAAAAAAAAAGCTCCACCTTGAACAGATATTTCATTCTTTCTAGGTTCTCTATTAGGTTTTTCTCTCTAGTTTCCATACCGGGGTTCACCATCCCGCTGTCTGGACGCTGTCTGAGCTCATCGTCCTGCAGCTGGTCAGCATCTTGGGGTGACACCTCCTCCTCCTCTTTTTCAGTCTGGCATTCAAGAGAATCAAGAAGACAGAGTTACAACAACAAGCCCAACCAAACCTATGCACTGTGCTTTCCCTAGTCATTGTGTTTATTGTTCTTGAGCTATTAAACCATTAAAGAACTGGTGATGGAGCCTACCAGTGGAAAAACTAACAGACGAAGACGGCCTATAAATTACACGGACTGCATGTGTAGAGACACTGGTGCTCTGATCACAAATGAGATCAAGTCGTTAATGACAGACCGCAGACTTTGGGGAGGGATTGCTAAGTCTGCTCGGACTAATAATGAGAAAGAACTGCTGAGAGGGTTTTACAGCTAGTTTACCTTTGAGGAAAGGCACATTGACAGAGTAATGCAGCCACATATACAGTTTCTGCTGAAACTCTTACTTTGGACTGTTCTGACTTGTAGTTACTGATGAGCTGAGCGTAGCGTCCTTCGGCTGCCATCAGGCCCTCGTGGTTTCCAGCCTCCAGGATCTCACCATCCTCCAGAACCAAGATATCATCACAGAACTCCAAATACTAGGGGACACATGTGAGAACAACCATGTCAACAAAACAGCTCAGAACTGCAGCCAGCGTTTTACAATGCAGTCTAAACAGCAGTCATGTGTACATGAACATTTATGGCATTTGACAGACACTCTTATCTGACTCATAATATTACTCACAACTCATTAAAACGGTAACATTGAGAGGAAGCAGTACAAATTACATAACATTACCTGATGGGTGATTTACATTCACTTAGTTTACTGCAACAAGATGATATAAATTGTATTTTACAAACATCACTATGTAACTGTACTAACCCAGAATGTTCTGTAATTGCTCAGTTTTCACAGGTTTGTGGTAAAATGTCGTATTTAAAAAGTTGTTTCATATTTGAGTAAACATGCCCATTGCATTTTTATTGTGATTCTCCTTTGTCCTCAAGGTGATTACAATACTTCAGGGAGTTACTGCTCAGGGCAAAGAAACAGTCTGGTACCTAAAAGAATGACATATTAATGCTGCACTCTGTTTTTTATACTTATTAAACAAATGATGGAATAGAAGTGCTGGTAGTCATATTTTGTTGCCTTTAGACATTTAGGTTCAGGACCAGCTAAAGAATAAAGCACCATCTATTTTCTTACCTGGAGCTGGTGTGTGACCAGGATGATGGACTTTCCTTGGAGCTCCTTCTTTATGCATTCTTCAAAAATGTGTTTCCCCACATGAGCATCAACAGCAGACAGCGGATCATCAAGGAGGAAGATGTCCTTATCGGAGTAGACAGCTCTGGCCAGGCTGATCCTCTGCTTCTGTCCCCCTGACAGATTCAGCCCTCGCTCTCCAATCTGCCAACAAAACAACAAAAGACCACTAGCCACAGGGTCCACCATCTCACAAAATCCACTTTTCTACTTTTCTACTTTTACTTTTTGATCGTGGACTTCCGCAGGAGGAGGACACCCCGGACTGCATCGGTGAACATCCAGGGTTTGGACATTGACATGGTGGACACATACAAATACCTGGGTGTTCACCTCAATAATAAACTGGACTGGACACACAATACAGAGGTCCTGTACAAGAAGGGCCAAAGTCGTCTCCACCTGCTGAGGAGACTGAGGTCCTTTGGAGTGTGCAGGACTCTGCTTAGGACATTCTACGACTCTGTGGTAGCGTCTGCTATTTTCTATGCAGTGGTCTGCTGGGGAGCAGGGAGCAGTGAAAGGGACAGAAAGAGACTAAACAGACTGGTCAGGAGGGCTGGTTCTGTCCTGGACTGTTCCCTGGACTCCATAGAGGAGGTGGGTGAGAGGAGGATGTTGTCAAAGCTCACATCCATCATGGACAATCCCTCTCACCCACTGCATGACACTGTGGGGTCTTTAAGCAGCTCCTTCAGCAGCAGACTGAGACATCCACCCTGCAAGAAAGAGCGCTATCGCAGGTCCTTCATCCCATCTGCTATAAGACTTTACAACATCAGCATCACTGGCTGATGTTAACATAAACTGGACTATATCATTACCACCCCAAACCATAAAATTTGCACTGACATTCTTGCACTGCACATCTCTGCACTTTTAAACTTTATTTTTATTTTTTTCTGTTAAAAATTTTTTTCACCCTTGTATATATTGTATATAAAGCTGCTGTAACAATGTAAATTTCCCCTGGAGTGGGGAGAAATAAAGAACTTTATCTTTATCTTATCTTATCTTTATAAAGACAGGGTCCGTATTCGTAAAAAGAGAGGAAAAAGAGAGGGCATATGCAGACAAGCACCAATAGTGAAGATGACAAAGTGGTCACAGCTCCAAGTAAATACAGAGACGGCAGACTGGGACTTCAAGAACAAGAAACTTCCACAATCAATAGACAACACCTGGTATGCAGCTTAATGGAATAAATGATTTATGCCATCCAAGAGTTTGTAAACTCTTGGATGGCATAAACTTTATCCATGTGATTATTGTTCTGTCTCTGAACATTTAGTTTCACAGTAAAAGATGTAAACTGACATGTCCTCAGTTTCTGCCTCCAGTCCTCCTGTCTGCAGTCAGTTTCTCTCTCCCTCTTTGTGTCTGTGTGCTGCAACCTGAAACATCAGGACTGTCAAGCCTGCTTTAAATGCTCATCTATACCAGAATCTAACTCTGCTCATGCATTCCACAAATGTTCTAGCCTCTGCTCCTGGACCTCCATCCTGGCTCCTCCTCAGCCCCAGACTACCGGCTTCCTGCCCAAGACTCAGCCATCGCCTCAGGCTCGAAGCAACCAGACCAAGACTCAGCCCCAGGTTTCCAGTAAGATATCCAACCCTGAGGACCCATTTTCCTGCTGCTTTAAAACAATAAAAAAATCAGTTTCTTGGCATCTGCACTGGGGTCCATCAGCCATGAAACACTGGTTATAAGAATGCATAAATACAAGAACATAGAGTATGGAGAGTATGACACTACCAGCTTGTGTGCCCAAATGTGTCTAGGCTAATGATCAACTTGAGGAGTCGTCAACAGAATAAAAATTTGTTGCTACAATCATGGAAATTTCAACTGAGGATATTTGTGGAATAGTTGTGCTGCTCCCTCCCTGTGATCATAATAATTTAAAATAATATTTAATATAAAGATGTACAAGACACGTTCCTCAACTTTATTCATGTCTTTGACTTAAAAACACACGTGGCCCTGTTAAGTTATAAAGAGCTGTGACAAGTCTGTGGGTCTTCTTTTATGGAAATGAAGGTGAATCCAGACCTCAACGTCGGCGTTTAACGTCACCTCTGTGTGTGTTGTTGCATCAATTAAAGGTTATCATCATTACAGGGTTAAAGAGATTTAAAACTGTAGAGAGCACCTACCTCAGTTTGATCACCATAAGGCAGGATCTTCAGGTCAGCTCTGAGGCTGCAGACATCCACAACTCGATCATATCTGTGGAGCAGTTATTTAAAGAACTATTCATATGAGCTCAGTCCTTATTAGAAGATGCACATTAACAATGTTTTAAATCCATTTGCTCAGATATAAAGTCCTTGTGGTTTTATGAAAGGTTATGTGAGAGTAAATTTACTCTTTATGAGTCCATAGTCTTTATGGTAACCAGATCATCATTCTGCCTTCAAACCAGCTCTGTCAGCATGAATCTTCTCACATATTGGAGATGTTCCTGTTTGAATACCTTGTCAGATGTAAATTCACAAAGACAACAGGAAAGTGAATATTTTCCATGTCAAAGCAATCTCCAAAAAACACTTCAGGCTGAAGCGGTTTTAACAGTTACTGGGTCAACAGGGACAATTGTAACATATTAACTATTATGGTCTGGGGTTATTTGCCATTCAGTTAGTCTTTCAGCTTGGTGATTAACTCTGTATTTTTTGGGGGGGAGGGGGGAGATTGTTTGTTTTGAAATCACTTTCCTCATGTGTCTGTGCTTGTTTTACCTTATCTGCCTTTGGGTTACATTTAACACCTGTTGTGTCTACCAACACGCTTTTAGTTTGTATTTCCAAAGATCTGCCTCAGCACCCTGACAGATCTCTTCACTCACTACATAATCAAGAGCTTGTCTCCGTCCCACAATTCCCAGTGCCTTAAGTGCTTGTCTCGCTTTTTCATCACAGTAGATTTCATAGGATACACATCTCCCTCAATGTTTAGAAAACAGAAATTTGACCCTCTGGTAGGTGGACTTAAGAGACTAACATTGAAAAAGCTACAATACCTCCCACAGCACTGTGTCTTTGTTACAGAGCGGATCAGACGTTCACATGCAGGACGACAAAGACACAGTGAACCAATACTGTAAATACAATAATGGTCTATTTGCAATAAATTTCTAAATACGTTTATGTACACAGGGTCGATAAGGAAAACCGAAAGTAACGATTACCAAGAGTAGCGACTGAACAGATAATGCACAAGGGTGACAACTATCAGTCAGAGGTTGAATTGTAAAAGACCACAGATAGTTATAAACACAGAGGACTGTCCTTCACTAGCTTCAGCTGGGACACATGGAGCGTGGGATGAACATGCAAAGAGGCTGGGAGTTTCAGCTAGACAGCACTGGGGGGTTGATGATCCTCTCAATTTGAAAAGGTCCCACGAAGCGGGGAGCGAATCTTTTAAACTCCACATGGAGGGGAAGATCTTTGGCTCTGAGTCAAACCTTGTGGCTGGGTTCACATACAGAAGCCAGGGGGCGACAGCGGTTGACCTGTAAATCCAACGTGACACGACACAGAAACATCTCCAAGGACTGGTTGGCCCTCTCAGTATGTCCATTCGACTGTGGGTGGAATCCGGATGTCAGCTTTCCATACGTGAACCGGTCAGATACCGTGTCCAAAGGTATGCCGTGGAAGTGGAATACATGGAGAATCAGGGCACAGTCTCCTTGGCAGAAGGCAGTTTGGGCAGAACAACGAAGTGGGGGGCTTTGGAGAAGCAGTTCACAATGGTGAGAATTTTGGTGTTGCCCTCGAAAGTGGGTAATCCTATTACAAAGTCCACAGCAATGCGAAACCAGGGCCTCTTTGGAACGGGCAGAGGCTGGAGGAGACCAGCACTGGACTGGTTGGGGGTCTTATTCTGAGCATAGGTGGTGCAGGTGGCAACGAAGTCCTGGGTGTCGCTGTCCATAGACGGCCACCAAAATCTCTACCAAAGGATGCTGAGGGTCCGAGAAACAGCAGGATGACAGGACAGGCAGGAGGAGTGTGTCCATTGCAGGACCTGAGCGTACAGGGTCAGGCGCGACCAGTGTGTCTCATGGTCCACCTCTTGGATCGGGTTGGAGGGTCTGGGCGCAGCGAAGCTAAAATTCCACTTCGCAGGTGAGGGACACCCATAAACAGGTACAGGGCAGGATTTCCTCAGTATCAGACAAGGAATCCTCCAAGGAGAATTGGCGAGAGAGGGCGTCTGGCTTGACATACCAGGATCTGGATCAGTATGTGAGTGAGAAACAGAATCGACCAAAGAACAGAGTCCACTGGGCTTGTCGAGAGTTCAGCCGTTTAGCGGTCTGGATGTACTCGAGGTTCTTATGATCTCTTATGACATGGATAGTTATAAACACAATACACTATACTATCAGACAGACTGAACCATATGAGTAAGATTTAAACAGGAGCATGACAAACCAGGACTTGGTGCAACCAAGCTAGAAAAGCGGGACAGGTTGAACAAATGCGGCCAACGTGAAAACAGGAATAATGGAATAATATAATCCGGGCCCTAATGGCAGAATTAATATTGAAAATACCATAAACTGCAAATACACATTTTACTATGCAACGACCAGCTACGAGAGGGGGAGTAACTTGGCTGGAAACCAGTCAGGCAGAGGAGCCGAGGGAATGTGGACAGAGCATGTCGTGTGGCGTGCCAGACATGGCATCGCAGCTGTAGTGGCGTTGGTAAGTGGTGCAGGCAATTGTGGAGGATGGCAATGTGACCTGGCTAGCCCAGGGCGGATGGCGGTGATGTATATTTCAGGAGACAGGCAGGCTAAGCTGGCAAGCAAGACTGGCAAGTGGAGCAGGCAAGCAACGCAAGCAGGGGTGGTTATGAACTGCACAGAGGAGAACAGGGTTAGCACAAGAGCTGATACTAAGCAGAACATGCACTGTGGCTGGGTTGACTAACAGAGGGTAATTCAACGGTCCGGTGTCGTGTAGCGGTCTGAGCCAGGCTTTTATGGAGCAGAGTGAGGAGTAGAAGGGCTGACCACTCCCTGCCACAGGTGTGCAAACTCAGGTAATTAGCCAATGATCTGCACCTGTAAACATTCCACACTCATGCCCAGAGGAGGGAAAAAGGGAAGGAGAGGAAAAGGGAGGTTGGGAGGTTGCGAGCTTGCTGGAACTGGAGGTGGAAGGTATGACAGTCGCCCATTATTTCTAAAATATGAATATAAATTATGACCTTAAAAAACCATTGAATCTTTTGTGGCAGATGTAACACACACATAGAACAAGCAGCAGCTCTGAGGTTTTAGAGCATGGCTGCAGTGTGTAGATACTACCTCCTGACTGGGTGCTGAGTGTAAAGGTTTGTCGGTGTGCTAAGGCTAGAGATCGACCGATTATCGGTCGGGCCGATTATCAGTGCCGATATTTGGACATTTGACGTATATCGGCATCGGCCTTTTTTTAATCCGACGGGCCGATATGAAGAAATCAATTTAAACCTGAGTTATTTCGGCTCAGATGCAGCCGCGTCTCTCTCTCCTGCTTTCTGTCTCCAGCACTATCCACCCCGCGCTCTGATTGGTTAAGCTTCAGTGGCAGAGCCTCTGAAGCAGCAGCTGTCCTCTCTCTCACACACACACACACACACACACACACACACACACACACACACACACACACACACACACACACACACACACACACACACACACACACACACACACACACACACACACACACACACACACACACACACACACAGAAGCAGGAAGATGAAGCGTCGACGAGTCTCCCTTTAAACGTGTGTCAAAAGTGCGGATTTTGAACTTTCTACCAGTTTTTGAATAGTGTTGATCGACCAAGTAAAACCCGAGTTATGATCAATAATAAACGCTGTACTTTTGAGCGAACTTTAGACGAGCGCATTTCGTGTGTCATTGTATGGTGAACGGCTAAACGGGAGATTCTTTGAAGCCTTCTGTAGCTGACACAAAAACAATCAGAAACATCAGGGAGAGTTTTGCAACTCTTAGGGAGTGACGTGTGAAAAACAAACAGCTCTGAGACTCCCTGCTGGAAGCACCTGGGGGATGAGAGCGGCTGCACAGGCATGATCCCAGTCAGAGCGTCTCTGTGTTACTAGTAAGAGAGTGGAATATTTAAGAAATACACAGAGGAGAGATGGCCAAAGTGCGGATTTGGAACTTTCTATCATTTTATTTAGTCAGGGGATAGTTATAACTCTTTGGGAGCAGCACGTCCTTCACTGGCTTTGGCCACAGATCACTCTCTCTGCCAGACACAGACAAGACACAAGATGCACAGAAAATAAAGACTTTGCTTCAGATGTAAAATAATAATAATAGTAATAATAATAATAATAATAATAATAATAATAATAATAATAATAATAATAATAATAAACTTATTCTAGCAATGGAGAACACCAGGACTCCAGATTCTCCACATGGTCCTAAATGGTAAATGGTCTGTATTTATATAGCGCTTTACTGTACCTGAAACGATACCCAAAGCGCTTTACATTATACATCACATTCACCCATTCATACACTGATGGTAGAAGCTGCCATGCAAGGCATTAACCACAACCCATCAGGAGCAGTTAGGGGTTTAGTGTCTTGCTCAGGGAGACCTCAACATGAGCTCTCCAGGCCAGGATCAAACTGGCAACCCTCCAGTTACAAGACGGCCACTCTACCCACTGAGCCATAAAGCCCCTTTCCTATTGTTTTTGCCATTGTAGAGACTGTGGTGGACAGAAAAAGTTTTTCTGGAGTGGCACAAATTCATTTATGTAAAATTTTATTGTGACTCCTGATGATTTTGTAAATAGTTGTGCCAAAGTGCCTAAAAATTTCCTGCATTTTAGTGCAAATAGTGGTATATAACTGTGTTGACTGCTGAATTTGCACATTATTTTATGACATAAACAATTTATATTTGCATTCTAAGTTCTGAAAAGGATTCTTTACACATGTTTATGGTGTCCACAGTAAAAAAAAATCAAACTTTTTCCTACTCAGACTTTGCATTTTTTCAGCAATTTTAGGTCAAGTGTGTTCATACATTATATCAAAAATGTATAAATAATTGTAGAATCATACAGGTGAGGTTGTGCTGAAAAAAGGACACCAAGCAAAGCAGGATCAACAATTTTTAAGGTGAAATATAAAGGTACAGGTCAAAAATGGACCTCAGTCAAATTGTCCCCCCAGATTCCTAAGGGTTAAAGCAAAGATAAGTCATTATAGTTATATTTAGATTTTACTTTATTTACTGTGGAAAAATTTCAGGGAGGTATTTATTTAAGCTTTTATTCAACTTTATAAGAGATGCTTCTGAGTGTAGAAAATCCATGCACTTCTGGAGCTATTATTTTCTGTTTGTTCGATTAAATAAACATGCTTTAGGCATTTAAACGAAGTTCAGTGTTTGCATTATTCAATTTTTTTCACGCTAATTTTTACACTTTTACTGCAAATGAATATCGGCTCCAAATATCGGTTATCGGCCTCCTCTAACTACTAATAATCGGTATCGGTCCTGAAAAACCCATATCGGTCGATCTCTAGCTAAGGCCAAGCCTCAGAGGGCTCAATCAATAGTGAAACCCATTAGAGAGCTACCCAGGACTATTTGACAGTTAAAAGAACACCCCCCAACAACTTTTCATTTTATTAATGTTTTAACTTGGGTTTTTATTGTTTAAACTTTGTGGCACTCACTCACCTGTATTAGTTAAGTTACTTCTGGTGCTATACCAATTTACACCACAAGTAGTGGTGCATAAGAAAGACTGACTTCCCAAAACAGCTCAGTTCAAGCGAAAGCAGTGTTGCCAACTTGGTGACTTTCTCGCTAAATCTGGCGACTTTTTTTGTCAAAAGCGACCAGCGACAAATCTAGCGACTTTTTCTGGCAGTTTGGAGACTCTGACATGAAAGCTCGGATTGTTCTGCAGTTACTGTCCTCAACGAGCAGCAGGTCCCACTGTGAGCTCCTCCCTGTCCCAAAGCACAGGCTTCCACATCACTCCGCAGCCAGACAGCAGATGAATCACGTAAGGGCAAAGTCGCTGCAGATCTCGTCCTGGCTTACAGAGCGGGGTGCAAATGAAAATGCTTCTTCACGGTCATACTAAAAGAAATCACTGCATTTAGCCTCTAGTTCAAAAACATATTTTGGGGGTTTTATACTCACTTTTTGTCTCTCCTACAACATTCATTACAATTACATGCAAACGGGAAGTTATGCAAATTAGGCGATGGCATCATTTAGCGACTTCTAGCAACTTTTAGGACAGCCAATAGCTACTTTCCTTACTGAGGAGTTGGCAACACTGAGCGGATGCTGTGTACAGGGAGTCATCACAGAGAAGCCATTGCTTGAAAAGCTGTCCTCTCTGTGTTTACAGAACAAAGCCATCCTGTTACACATACATCCATGCCTTTGTCTTCATGTGTGTAACACTACACATATATGTAAAGGACTGGAATTAGGTTCAGTGATTACAATCATTTTCTGACTAGTTTTCTGTGTCAGCTGCATTCTATCATCTAATTGTGTATTGTCTATTTGTGTATATATAGTCCAGCATCTTCCTCAGTTAAGCTGTTATGTTAAGACTTTTAGCCAAGGTAAAGGCCTATGTCTGTCAAAGACTTTGAAAAGTTAGCTATGCCTTCACTACCACACTGTTAAACTACTGTATTCTCTGTATGTGGGTGTACAGCAGTTATCTCTTCAGTGTCTGCAGCTGCTTGTCAGGAAAAAGAAGGTGAGATAATATCACTCTAGCATTTTCCTTCCTTCACTGGCATTCTGTACTTCTTAGGATTGATCTCCAAATTTTGCCTTGCAGTATTTTCTTTTTGTTATTGTAATCTTGCAACAGTTAAATGCCTCTTGTGTCTTATCTTTCCTGTCTGAACTGAACTCCAACAATAATGTCACATGTTGTATCCTCTTAGTTCATAATATGCCTCATCCTTTCCATGTTCAACTGTTACATTTCTTTCAAGTTATTTAGCTAGAATTAATGACCATCATTAAGTGAGCGAAGTGATTAATTACTTGGCCTGGTCAAGAGGTTTCCCCATCAGGATATTTTCTTGGACAGTTCCATGGAAAATCCAGGCTTGCTGGGAAACGTAGGCAAATGTCCCATCAGCTACAACAGAGCCCTGAAGAAGGTGAATCTAAAACAAACAAATGAGAATAAAGCTGCATGTACACAACGGTTAAATATAGTTAAATAGTTAAATTGAGGGAAAGCACAAAGACAAGGAGAGTCACTGGTGTTAAACAATGGCAGACAACAAACACTGAAAAATAAGGGCTGGTAAAAGTGTCAAAGGCTTGCAGAGATAAAAGATGATAATAACAAAAGACACACAGGAAAAACCAACCTGTTCCAAGATGCTGGAAATCAGTGATGATTTTCCGCTCCCCACATTCCCACAAACACCAAGCAGGTGGCCCTTCAGGAAACAACACAGACATTATTGGTTCACCTTTAACAGACTCAAGATGTCCTGATTCATCCTCCTCTGAGGTAAAGCTCACCTTAGGCAGTGTAAAGGAGATGTTTCTCAGGGTTGGCAAAGATTCAGTCTCTCCGTTCTCACACTTCACATCCACCGTCTGCTCTCTGACTCCATTGGCTGAGCTGTGTGGAGGGTCTGGCTGGCTGCCTGGTTTGGTCCAGGAAAGCGTAGCATTTTTCATCACTATCGCAGAGTCGCTGTCTTTCTTTCGCATCAGGTACAGCTCTGGATTCTGGATCAGCAATATTTTCTGCAGCCGCCACACATGACATTTACAAGCTAGTTCATGTTCTGGAAATTGAGATTTCTGTTGCAAATCAGATCAGTGCCAGTGATAAATATACAGTGATCAGCCACAAATTAAAACCACTGACAGGTGACTTAAATTACTTTGATTGTCTTGTTGGAAAGTGACATTCTGCCGAGAAACATGTCATGGGGATGTTACATTGATACATACACTTACTGGCCACTTTATCAAGTACACCTTGCTAGTAAAAGGTTGGATCCCCTTTGCCTTCAGAACTGCCTTAATTCTTCGTGGCATACTTTCAACAAGGTGTTGGAAAAATTCATCAGCAATTTTGGTCCACATTGTCGTGATAGTTGCTGCAGATTTGTTGGCTGCACATCTATGATGCCAATCTCCATTCCACCACATCCCAAAGGCTCTATTAGATTGAGATCTGGTGATTGTGGAGGCCACTGGAGTACATCAGAAGGAATGCGAAAAGAAAATAGCAGCACGGCTCACAAGAACTCAGAAAGAAAAAGCACTGCAGGAAAATCTCAAATCTGCAATATCAGACCATTGCAAAAGTAACAATCATATCATTGACTGGGACGGGGCAAAAATCATCGGAACTGAAGACGACAAAGTAAAACACTGGATTAAAGGGATAGTTCGGGATTTTTGACATGAATCTCTATGGCATCCCTATCATTAGTAACGTACGCTCTCACTGTCTTACCCCCGACAGTGTCCCGTGAGCCGAGTTCTGGTCCGGTTCTGGTCGCGGCGAAAGTAGTCCGGCAGGTTTCCAGGGTCACTTAAATAAAACGTATTTCTTCTAAAAACAGCATGTGTTCAAAAGAGTGATTTATTTGCATCACAAAACCCATTTCCATGAAAAAGTCACACCACGTAATCACTTGGCACTACTTCCTGTCCCGTCGTATCAATGCGCGCTGCCGTAAGCCCACCCCGCGGCTACCTGTTTCACTTTGTTTATTACTCAGGGCGATCGGAACGATAGGCTACCATGTATGAGTTCCCTCAGAGCTACGTCCATCACTGGAAAGCGATGAAATCCGTGACAAGATCCAGGCACATCTTTATTGCTGCAGCCTGGGTAGTCACAAGTCCGCCCCATTTATCATATAATATGTAAAAATGTTTGGTTTCTAACTTGTAACTAAGCTGATAAACGTGTCGGTCTACCGCTCTCAAACTTAGCCTGCTCGTTAGCGTTGTTGATATCAACACATGTACGCAGCAGTCAGCTGGAGGACAGCGCGCATTGATACGACGGGACAGGAAGTAGTGCCAAGTGATTACGTGGTGTGACTTTTTCGTGGAAATGGGTTTTGTGATGCAAATAAATCACTCTTTTGAACACATGCTGTTTTTAGAAGAAATACGTTTTATTTAAGTGACCCTGGAAACCTGCCGGACTACTTTCGCCGCGACCAGAACCGGACCAGAACTCGGCTCACGGGACACTGTCGGGGGAAAGACAGTGAGAGTGTACGTTACTAATGATAGGGATGCCATAGAGATTCATGTCAAAAATCCCGAACTATCCCTTTAAGTTCCAGCGTTGAACTTAATCCAGCAATCGACCAAGGAGACTCACCATGACATGCCATTACGGTGTGGGCGTGGCTGGCCTGGCCAATCTGGCGGCTCTACTGGGCGTGCCGCAAATGCCTGCTGTCACAATCTGCCGGCTGACGCATCACACGCTGTCAGTGAGACGCTTCTGATGAAGGCAAAAGTTTTTGCCGAAACTGTCAAGTTAATCAACATCTATCTATTCATTCTATGTCTGAACAAAAGAACTCAAAACTACTGTACAGTGAACTCATTGTCATGTTTGAGATGATCTGAGCTTTGTTACATTGTGCATTATCCTGCTAGCCATCAGAAGATGGTACACTGTGGTTATAAAGGGTTAGCCATGGTTAGCAACAGTACTCAAGTAGGCCATGGCATTTAAACCATACTTGATTGGTACCAAGGGGCCCAAAGTGTGCCAAGAAAACATCCCCCACACCATTCCACCACCACCAGCAGTCTGAACCATTGATACAAGGCAGGATGGATCTATGCTTTCATGTTGCTTACAGCAAATTCTGACCATCTGAATGTCGCAGCTGAAATCGAGACTCATCAGACCAGGCAACATTTTTCCAATCTTCTGTTGTCCAATTTTGTTGAGTCTGTTCCAATTGTAGCTTCAGTTTCCTGTTTTGGCTGACAGGAGTGGCACCTGGTGTGGTCTTCTGCTGTTGTAGTCCATCTTCTTCAAGGTTGGACGTGTTGTGCGTTCAAAGATGGTATTCTGCATTCCTTGGTTGTAACCAGTGGTTATTTGAGTTATTTTTGCATTTCTATCATCTCCAACTAGTCTGCCCATTCTCTTCTGATCTCTCACATCAACAAGGCATTTTCGTCCATACAACTGCCGCTCACTGGATATGTTCTCTTTTTCGGATCATTCTCTATAAACTCTAGAGATGATTGTGTGTGAAAATCCTAATAGATCAGCAGTTTCTGAAATACTCAGACCAGCCCATCTGGCACCAACAACCACGCCATGTTAAAAGTCACTTAAATCCCCTTTCTTCCCCATTCTGATGTGTATTTTGAAATTCAGCAAGTTGTCTTGACCATGTCAACATGCCTGAATGCACTGAGTTGTGGCCATGAAATTGGCTGATTAACTGATTAACAATTGTTTGTGTTAACAATTGAACAGGTGTACCTAATAAAGTGGCTGGTCAGTGTATGTCCCCACTAACAAAATACACCAAGCACGGGCACATAATGAGCTTTTTACCTTTCACTAGAGATAAGATAACACAACTGTGCAATTTGTTGAAGCACAATAACAAAAGCAACCTAATTTAAGTTAAACTGAGTAGTGAATACTACTACTAGCCATTACCAGCAGAATTTTTAAAAAAAACCCCAAGATATTACCTGTAGTCGTGCTATCGACACAGCAGCCTCAGCCAGGGCTTTGGCACACATGGGCATAAGAGCAAGGCAGTATCTCATGGCGTTGAAAATGGCTATAGTGGTAAAGGCCTGGCAATAACAAAGAATAATGCTCAAACACACCACAACACCATTGTAGTGATTATGCTACATCATACAAAATTGACAGGTCTCTACTGACTTTAAATGGACCACATATCTCCTGTCTGTCTGCAGCATGTCCTGCTTTTGTGTGAGCACAGATGTAATGGAAAATTACTGAACAGTAGAGTCCATCAAGCATAACAAGAGAGTTCGGCAGATGTAACCACAACAGCTTTAATTTTCTATCTACACTGCAGAAGGACGTAACCATAGTTACTACATGCTTAGTTTCGGGGAGTGAATAGTTTTGAGGAGATAGGGACGAACCCAGCTCAAAGAAGTATGCACTAATGCACACATGCTAGTCCTCAACCCACCCTTCCCATTTTCTTCATCCTCCCTTCTTTCTTTAAAGGTTCTGTGCACTTTCTCATTTTTGTCACTTGCCTTTTGCAGACCTCGTCATTCTTGCAAGAAATAAACCATCAATAGATAAACTCTGTTGCTGAAGACAGCCTTTATTATTTCAGAGGTTAGCGCTCGACTGGACCAAGTCCTATTAAATTTCCAACACACAGATAAAGGAAAAAACGGGGGACAAAACTAAAACAAAGTCACATGCTCCTATTTCATGTGGCAGACTCATACGTGCTGTAGAAGGACAGAGCTCCTTGTTCTCTTCAGACTAAATACAGACTTCTCACTACGTCCTGATAAATAGAAATCCCAGAGTATGCATGTTGGCACAGTGTGGTTGTGCTGCTCTGGTACTCACATTAGATGTGTTGAGCGGTAGGCCGACCAAAGTGTGAACCAGGAAGGTGAGAACAGTGGCGAGGGTGGGTATGATGCTGGTAATGCTGTGATTAATATTCTGGATGTAATTGACACTCCGTACATGCTTCTTTTCATTTTTCCTTAAGCCTGCAGAGTAGAAAAGGGTTTTATGTCATACTTATTAGAGGTCGACCGATACATCGGCCGGCAGATGTTTTGGGCTGATATATGGACTTTTTCCAAAATCGGCCATCGGCCGATTTTTACAAATAAAAAGCCGATTTGTGATCAGGCACCCGTACGGGCAGCTGCCGCGACCGCTTTTCCCTTAAAAGGACCCCCGGCACTCAGAGAGCGGAGCATGAGGGGAGCGAGTGAGCCAGGCAACAACAAGCCTCGCTCCACACCTGCTTATTTTGTAAAAACAACAGATAAGAGATTTGTTTCTTGGTAAGAGAGAAAATGCAATGTTGATTTAGCCTTTAAAAGTCTTTACTGTGTGATCATCAAACTGTAAAAGTCAGCTGTTTAAGTTTTAGCGTCACCCTCAGGCATACAAGCAAGTGAAAAAGTGAAAGTAAATCTGTGGATGCACTGTGTGTGTGTGTGTGTGTGTGTGTGGTGAGCGCCTATGCCCAGAGCGAGGCTGCTGCACGTCCCTCATCTGCACACCCAGCGTCCGTATGTTTATATTATCTAATTATACTAGCAGCCCCCCCTCCCCCCCGTCGATCGCGATGGTGGCCCGACTTGAAAAGTAGATCCTGGGTCCTAAATTAGTGGGCACCCCGGATTTCCACAGACACCTGCAATAATCTCTTCAATCACACTGCTAACGGTGTCATGTCATCCTATCTAAACACTACGCTGAGCCATCACACATCTACCCTGTATCTTCCCAATCAATGTATAAACTTAAGTTCAGTGCCAGAAGTGGAAACTAAGTACTATATTAGCACTATACACGAGTTAGTCTTAGTTTGATCCTGAAATGGAATTTAGTGGTTAAGAAAAATATGTGTAAAAAATGTATGTTTTGCAAGATTGCTCACATTTCATATGAGAAAAAAAGCAAAATACTGACTATATAATACAATTATTATCATACTGTAAGACTCAAATAGTGACACAAACTTTTGTGTTTTATTTTGTGGTTTATCTAAAGATTTGTAATGTTTAACTGCACTACGTTATTTAATTTAATTAGCATTTGTTACAGTTTTTATTTTGTGATCATGTTTATCTTTTTTACTTGAACAAGCAATTGCACTTTCAGGTTACTTTTTAATTGTATTTTTTGTAAACTTTAAGTATTTTTTTTATGTTATTGTACTTTTTCACTTTTTGTGTTCAATAAATGTTAGAGTTCTACTAGTGTATTTAATTTGTAATATATACATGTATATACTTTTAGTGT
Organism: Amphiprion ocellaris; assembly: GCF_022539595.1. Lineage (NCBI taxonomy): Eukaryota > Metazoa > Chordata > Actinopteri > Pomacentridae > Amphiprion > Amphiprion ocellaris. Next base: position 34,741,843 of record NC_072766.1, on the reverse strand, counting down.
TTAAATTGCCTTTTGTAATCGATGTGCTTTAAAAAAAAAAAGGATATGAACTGAAGAAGTCTCTTGGATGAGAGGTGAAACGTCTTCAAGGAATCTTCTTAAAGTCCAGTTGGATAGATTTAAACAACTTTGGATAACCATGACCTGGATGAATGAGAAACTACACAGACATCGAGGGGTTTATATACTGTGTAAAGCTGAGAAGAGTTCATTCCAAAGCTTTACATGCAAAAGTAATGCACACACACATACATGTGTAATTTTCCATTTAGAAGTTATGATCAAACGGAAAATCGAATTTTCCATTTGTTTAATTCAGTTGATCACATGCACATGTGGGTGAGAACCATGTTCTGGTTGAAATCCCACAGTTGACTGTAAAAGGTCAAAACAAATCTGTTAAGGATATTAATGAATGGTGAGTGAGGAAGAGGTCAAGAAAAAATGTGCATCTGTGGCTTTTGCAGTGGCCTCACAGACAACTGGACGTTTCAGACTTCTGTAACTTGTAATGATGACACAGAGAAATATGACACTAGATGCCAAATACACACTGCTGCACACCCTCAGAGCATAGACTGGTGGGACTTTGATACTTTTGTTGGATCTTTATAGGGAGAATGAGCATATGGAAGGTGTGAGGGAGGATGTGGCAGATGCAGCCTCAGCAAAAACCTGCAGTGCCTCTGGCAGTGTGATGATGTGCATGTTGGTTTTGTGCTCACATGAAGGAGAAAGTATAAATAATACCCCTGATATCTGATAGGAACAATATTATTTCCTTTATACATGCTCCCCTTAGGCAATATTATTAGCAAACACTGCATAAATTCCCATTGTTATGCAGATGACACCTAGCTTTATTTGTCTATGAAATCAAATAACACCAACCAGTTTGTCAAACTCCAGGCATGTCTGAAGGACATAAAGGATGACTGGATGACCTATAATTATTGTATTTGTTATTGTATTTGTCCCTCACCACTTCAGAAACACACTATCTAACCAGATAGTTACTCTAGACGGCATTGACTTGGCCTCCAGTTCTACTGCTAAAAACCTTGGAGTTATTTTTCATCAAGATATGTTGTTCAACATACATATAAAACAAGTTTGTACTAAGCTTTCCTTCATCTATGTGTAATTTAGTAAAAATCAGGAACATCTTGTCTCAGAGTGATGCTGAGAAACCAGTCCATGCATTTACAACTTCTAGGCTGGACTACTGTATCCGTATTATTGGAATGTTCCAATAATTCTCTTATAAACCTCTAGCTGATACAAAATGCTGCAGCCAGAGTTCTGACAGGAATCAGTAAGAGAGATCATGTTTCTCTCAAATTAGCTTCTCTTCATTGGTTCCCTATAGAAGTTAAAATCCTGCTTCTAAAATATAAAACTCTTAATGACCAAGCTCCATCGTATCTCAAAGACCTAATTGTAATATATATTATCCTAACAGAACCTTTCACTCTCATTATGCTAGGTAGAATAAAGATTGGACTCTGGAGCAAAGGAAGAAAGTCATGTGGTCTGATGAGTCCAGATTTACCCTGTTCCAAAGTGATGGGGGCACCAGGGTAAGAAGAGAGTTGGATTGAAAGATGCACTCATCATGGCTAGTGTCTACAAGACTGTGGGGTTTGGGTTATGGCCTGGGGTTGGTCAGGTTCAGTAACATTATGTTCCCAAAGAATGAGGTCAGCTGACTACCTGAATGACCAGGTCTTTCCATCAATGGAGTTTTTCTTCCCTGATGATGATGCCAGGATTCATAGGGCTCACATTAAGAATGAGTGGATCAGGGATCATGAGATGTCATTTTCACACATGGATTGTCCTCCACAGAGTCCAGACCTCAGTCCCACTGAGAATCTTTGGGATGTGCTGGAGAAGACTTTGTCCGACCTTCCCATCATCAATATAAAATCTTGGTGGAAAATTAATGCAACACTGGATGGAAATAGATGCTGTGACATTGCAGAAGCTTATCCAGACGATGCCATGGTGAACGTGTGTCGTTCTCAGAGTTAAAGGCAGTCCAACAAAATATTAGAGTGTGCGACTTTTTTTTTAGACGGGCAGTGTATATCAGCATTACATGTAAGTAGCTCTGTGCTTGTTCTCTCCGTGGATGTCTCTGGATCTGGAGCTACATGTCTCTGATCTACGGCCTCACCACCTACTATCTGCCTTCCCTGAGCCAGGTTCTGTCAGAGGTGTTTTTTCTCCTCCCTATCCCAGGAGTTTTTTTGTTCCTTCGCACTGTCATTCATAGGGAATCCAAAGGCTATTTTGTATTGTTGGGTTGTTCTCTGTTTGTAATTTGTGCGGTCTGTACCACACTATGCTAAGTGCTTTGGGATGGCATATGTTGTGAATCTGCGTAATATAAATGAAATGGAATTTAACTGATATAACAGAAAGATGAAAAATGTATCGAGCTCTCTATCTTACCTGCAACTTTCTTCTCAAAAGAACCTTCCCAGGCATACATCTTGATAAGCTTAATGCTGTTGAGAATCTCATTCATGGTGCGAACACGGCTGTCTGTTGTCTGCGTGGCTTTCCATCTGAACTTGGCAATGAGTTGAGCTAAGAAAAACTGAAAACAGAAACAACATTTTTAAAGCATTATTATTGGAGACTTTATTGAGAATAAATCGCGCAGCAAATGAGAAAATAGATCTAATTTATAGTCATACTTGCAATTGGATTAGTTACAATCTCACTTTTAATCATTGATTGAAATCCTATAAAAAGTCATCTTTATGTTTTCTCCATTAAAAAAATCCCTAAAAATGTCTTAGGTGTAACTTTACAATGTGGCCTCCTCTAGAATGTTTAGGTTTATGAAGCCTGTAACTTGCATGGCGTCTCTTGTATTATTCCAATTTACACCATAAATCATGGTTAACTGCAACATAACTTACCAGTTCTGAGTGCGATGTGCATCGAGTTAAATCTGAAACACTGCTCTCAAAATTATGTCTGTTAATGAACCACACTTACATACCTGTACAGGGACAAAAATGATGTAGATGCAGACTCCAGTCAGTGCAGTGTAGCCCAGAATGTAGCAGGCGTAGATGACACACACAATAAAGAACACTGGGGTGGCAATCATAAAGCTCCCAAACAACACAGCTTCAAATAATCTGTGGCCATCGCTGGTCAGAACATTAATCATCTGGATGGGAGACAAAGACAATCAGATTGTGCTGTCAGGTTAGGTTACTTTCAGTAATAGAAGAGAGGGGGTATTCCCCAAGAAACCCATCAACTTTTATAGACAAAAAATGTGGTTTCTGCTGCTGGTTTTTACCCACCAGGTGTAAGAACATACTACAAATGATGACATATGAAGATCGTAAAACATTCTTTGACAAATGCACAAAAACTTCATTAAACAAGTATTAACTTTATTGTTCATGTGTAAGCCATTCTTTTACCTCTCCCATCGAAACGCCGCTGTGCGCCCGAAGAGAGATGACTTTCTGGAAGCCCACTGAAGAGAAGGCTCCTTTCAGTCTGACTGCTGTGCGTATGTTCATTGCCCACATCAAGGACATTAGAAAAGCTCTGAAGAACTCTGTGGTGAACAGACCTAAGGCCAAACCAACACCATGGACAACTGTGGAGTCCCCTGGGTCTTCAATATAGTTTAGGATCTCACGGACCGAAACAGCCTGACAAGACAAAGAGATCTTTGCAACACTTGACAGCATAAATCATCAAACTGGACGACACAGTATTTAAATAGCTTCAGACAGTGTCGTTGTTGCAGTGAGGGTCATTATATGCTTTTAAGTCATGTTAAAAGTCCACAGGTTCAGAGTGTCAATGTTGATGTCAAAAAACATAGTAACAGATACGAGGTTTTAATGATTATATAATGACAACTTGTAGGAATTTATGTTTTCTGTAACAAATTAAATCATTCTGGCAATAGTAGAGATGTTCACAGAAATTGTTGTAACTAAAATGGTGACTTAACTGTACTTAGGTTGACTAATAAGGTCAAAGTTATCCTATAATGGCAAATAAGTTCAGAAAGTGTTGAAAATGAATTGATAGTTTAATTATCATAAAGAGAAACAGCATAACCTAAATTTAAGACAAAGAGCAACATTCCAACATTTTTGTTTTTTGAAACTACAACAACAAAAGGTCTGTGGAGTTTAAACTGTCTAACAATGCATCCTGGGAACTACACCAGTCAGGTATAACATTCTGACCACTGACAGGTGAAGAGAATAACACTGATTATCTCTTCATCATGGCACCTGTCAGTGGGTTGGATATATTGGGCAGCAAGTGAACATTCTGTCCTCAAATTTGACATGTTAGAAGCAGGAAAAATGGGCAAGCATAAGGATTTGAGCGAGTTTGACTAAACGATTGGGTCAGAGCATCTCCAAAACTGCAGCTCCTATGGGATGTTCCCGGTCTGCAGTGGTCAGTATCTAGCAAAAGTGGTTCAAGGAAGGAACAGTGGTGAACCAGAGACAGGGTCATGGGTGGCCAAGGTTCACTGATGCATGTGGGGAGTGAAGGCTGACCCATGTGGTCCGATCCAATAGACGAGCTACTGTTGCTAAGATTTCTGAAGAAGTTAATGCTGGTTCTGATAGAAAGGTGTCAGAATACACAGATCATCACAGTTTGTTATGTATTTGGCAGTTGGTCATGTTCAGATGAGCTGGTGAGACATTTCTTTCTCTGAGTACCACTAATGTAGATGAGCTTTGTAAGCATAGACCATTTCAGAAAACACAGAAGACTCACCGGGCCCAGAAACACTGCCAACATGGTAAGGATGCAGACAATGACAGAGATGATCAGCCTGGTTCTTTGAAAACGAAGAATCACACAAACCAAAGAGGCTTTCTCTGGGCCTTTCTTTGCCACTTCTTCATCCCACATTCTCTGAAGTCTGGAAGACACACAATGTTTGAATACTTTCCTCACACATTTTCATGATGATACAGATACAAATTAGAGCAAGTACACTTATATGATGTGTCTTATTTAGAAGTATGCTGCAGTTACATCCAGTGACAGTAGAGAAACGTGAATCAGCAGACCTTTCTCCACTCGTGTTGGCTGCATCTGAAGGAGACAAGTCAAGAGAGGACATGTCCAGTTTGTTCCTGAACATGGCCCACATCATGGGGGTCATCCAGGCGAAGGTCGCAAAGGAAAAGAAACCTGCATTGTCCAAAGGGTTGGACCTAGTAAAAAAAAAGAATAAAGGGAATTAAATATCCAAGCATCTACAATTTATCTGGAAACATGTTGCAACAAGTGCCTCTGAAAAAACAAAGTATGTCATCATTGAACTGACTGTGGTGAGGACCAGCGGAAAGGTTTGAGGGTCTGCAGGCTCTGCTGGTATTTTTTAAATGAGGAACTAGAGATTGTTTCACTGTTGCCCACATCATAGACTTCTAGATTGGAGACCACAGATCCAGTTCTCCATTGGACACCATTTTCGGTCTGAAGAGTCAGAGACAGAATGAAAGGTGGAGCTGAATGAATAGTAAGAAACAGAGAGTGTGCTTTGTTTGTTGCCAATATTCCATCTAAAGAGTCTCCATAAGTTGATCAAATACATCTGCAATGAAAACACATGATGCCAGAGAAACAAAAGAAGAGGAAAAGATGTCAGGCAGCAAAAGCAGGAGCGTTCTGGTGGAAGCTGCTGTTTGTTCTGTACTTACAAAAGAGACTTCACGAGAACTGTTCTGCTCCAAAGAATATTCGGCCTTCATTTTGTCCTGCATGGAGGGCAGTAAGTACGCAAAGTCACTATAATATCAGCCAACATGAAGTTTTGAGTAGAAACATCTGGTTTAGCAGACAGATGTTTAACATCAAACTGGAAGCTGTAATCATGTCTCACTCTGTGCTATGTAACATGTGACTTCATTTACCAGATAATTATATTTTTAAAAATAACTAACGCATTATAGAGCAAATGTTATGCGTCCTGTGTGTTTCAATAAGCATTTAATATGTATCAGGAAATGTTAAATGTATAATAAAGGTATCATATATTTTTACAGCAGTCACAAGACTTCACTGATACATAAAACTGTACCCATAATGCATTGAAGGTCAGACTGTAAGGTTTTACTGTAGAAGACGTACTACATCGTAAGACTCAACCAAAATTTAATCAGTGATTCATGGCTGGAGAGAACAATGGCCTCAAATAAACAGCGGCATATGTTTAAAAATCGTCCAACTGCAAGGAACAGTGAGTCCTCTCAGTTATTAAAACAAACATCACAAGAAATAGTCAATGAATTACAGACATGTCTGAAAAATTAATCGCACAATCATGTAGATGGTGCAACCTTTGTTAACAAGTTTATAAAGAGATTTCAAAGAGGGCATGTAGACGATAGAAAGACTTTGGTATATTCTTACTGAAGATAGATAAGATACAATAAGACATGACGAGATGAAGTGAGATGAGATGAGATGCGATAACATAAGAAAGGAAAGATAAGTTATGATATGATACAATAAGATAAGAAAGGAAGGATAAGATAACCTTTTATTAGTGCCACAGTGGGTAAATCTACAACATTACAGCAGCAAAGATAGTGCAACGTTTAAGGAATGTTGTCTAAAAATAAACCAAAATATACATAAGTACTAGAAATGTAAAAAATAACGACTATAACAATAATTACTGCACATATCAGTGGTACTGCACAGATTTTCTGATGAATAGAAATACTGATAGAATACTGTTCTTGCACAGATTGTACGTAGGACGAGAACTAATGAAACAGCACATATTCTTGTGTATGTAGTAAAAGACATATGGCACAGGGTTTAAATATTCATAATTTACAGAATGTATTGATATCATACCAAAGAGATGTTGAACAGTTTTGTATGTTTTTTCGGTCTACTGGGAGCAGTGCTGGCTGATTTTGTCTTTAAGGTACTGTAGTTTAAAGATGTACACATTATCACCTTAAACACTGAGCATGCAGATGTAAAATGCTTCTGATTTCAGCACTAACTCTGACACCTATAGCAACTATTTCCAATCTATAAATATATAAAATGTGTCTGTAACTTTAAAGAGGTAACATGGAGTTATTAGGCTGGTATTCTTACATGCAGTTTCACTGAATGAGACAAAACAATGATAATAATGATATATGCATAACTCTGGTTAAAAAAATAAATAAAAATCATTAAATTTACATGAACATTATCAAAATATGTCAAATTCAATTTATCTTGTCAAGGTAATAACTCTTAAAGTTACACAACCACAGTAACATCAATCGATTTACAACTCAAAAACAAAACAACCAAAACTGATCCAATCTGATTTAAAGTAACCTGAGAGAAGCTTTTTCTGTGAATAAGAACAATGAAACAGAACAATACCTCAGTGTAGAGGACCAGCAAGACGTTCTGCAGCTTGTTACCACTGAACCTAACACTGGAGGAGTATTTAACTCTGCCTTGTACAAGCCACTTTTATCAAGATCAAAGGTTGACCTATTCTGGGGTAAATTTCCCTTTGCTCCTCCTGTGGACGGTAATGTGGAAAAATGCCAAGCTACCTGAAATCACTTGGGGATGGGACTAAATGACAAAAGACTGAGGTGTTCTTTAGACCGAATTGAACAACTGAATTTAAAAAAGGCTTCTGAGCAGCATCTAAAATATGATTAGAATTTTATATGTAGATGAAAGGATGCACATATTCTGACATCATGACCATGAGCTCAGTGAAGCAGCTTTATTTACCATTTTACTATAGTATCTGAAGGTGGAGAACAGGATGTTTTTCTGGAAAACAGAGATGTATTGCTACAGCATTGCTCCCATCTCGGCAGCGGTGTTTGAGGGGTTTCATTTTAACATGACTTATTGTAATCCTTATACAAAGTGCAGCATCATGATGAGGCAATAATCAGACTTTACAGTGTTCTTCACACCCCTCTTTTACTCATTTATTCTGTTGTTTTTGACTATCAGGCCAGTATTTCTCTGTGCCTCTTATAATTTCAGAATGACTTTCTGGAACGTGCCACAAAAGATTTAATGTTTTATTTAAAGAACACGCAACTGAGTTTCTGGTCATTTTGAAGTAACATAAATGAAACAATTCTTTCTTTTGAGGTATAATTGTACTTATATAACTAAATAAAAGCAAAATGATTTTAACAATACAACCTACTTGAGGCCCCGGCTTTTACACCAACCAGACATGGCAGGAATTTTATCTCAAACTGAATTTAGGAAAACCATGTGGGGTATTATTTTCTATCAACAGGAAAATCTACATTAATTTAGCTGGCTGACTAATTGTTATCCATTGCTCATACCTTCACAGAATAAAAGTTTGAAAAGCATTTTGAAAATATCACGTCTACCTGTAGACTGTGTTCAAAACAAACTGAATAGGCGTCAATTTGTTTAAAGTGTTGGTTTCAATGTAGCATCACTGAAAACCAAACTATCACCATATAAATCTGTATCTGTAGTTGCAGCAGTTCAAGGTAGGGATGGGTACCGAGCCCCGGGGCAAAATTTTTAAAAAATGGATGAGCTTCAATGTTAACGGTTCTGTTAATGGTACTTTCCAGTGTAAAAAGATCGTTGTGTTGCACATTTTATCTCATCACCATAAGACATGTGTCTCATGTGTATCTGTGACACATTTTTGCTGCAGACTTCGATGGATGGATCACCTGCTGTCGTTTGGTTTGGTTATTAGAGCAGAAACGTGCAATCTGTCATAGCGTTCAGTAAAAGTTAATCATATACAAACAGAGGAATGTTTGACTACGGAGCTCACAGTTCATGTATGGGTGAGCGAATACTTTTGGCAATATAGTGTAGCTAATGATGAAAAGTAAGTATTCTCCAGCAGCTTGTTTAACTGTGGCTGTGTTCATAAATTCTATCTGAATTTCAGTGCCTCAACTTCTTTTTTTTTCTTGCGGCTTTTCCCTTCAGGGGTCGTTACATCTAACTCTGTCCTCTGCATCCTCTTCTCTCACACCAACTACCTTCATGTTCTCTTTCACTACATCCATAAACCTCCCCTTTGGTCCTTCTCTAGGCCTCTTGCCTGGTAACTTAAAAACTCATCATCCTTCTACCGATACATTCACTATCCCTCTCTGTACATCTCCAAAATATCTCATTCTGGCCTCTCTGGTTTTATCTCCAAAACATCTAACATGCTCTGTCCCTCTGATGTCCTCATTCCTGATCCTATCCATCCTGGTCACTCCCAAAGAGAACTTTAACATTTTAATCTCTGCTACCTCCAGCTCTGCCTCCTGTCTTTTCCTCAGTGCCACTGTCTCTAAACCAAACAACATCGCTGCTCTCACCACCGTTTTCTACACCTTTCCTTTCATTCTTGCTGATAATTCTCATCACACCTGACACTTTTCTCCACCCGCTCCAACCTGCTTGCTTCTTCACCTCTTTTCCACTCTCTCCATTGCTCTGGACTGTTGATCCTCGGTACTTAAAATCATTCACCTTCTTTATCTCTACTCCCTGTAACCTCAGCCTTCCACTTGGGTCCCTCTCATTAACACTAATGTATTCTGTCTTGCTGCAGCTAACCTTCATATTTCTCTCCTTCCCTCTCTAGATTTTCCTCCACCTGCTCCCTGTTCTCACTACAGATCACAGTGTCATCTGCAAACATCATAGTCCATGGAGTTTCCTGTCTAATCTCATTTGTCAGCCTTTCTATCACCGTAGCGAACAAGAAGGGGCTCAGAGCTGATCCTTGATGCAGTCCCACCTCCACCTTGAACTCCTCCGTCACACCTACAGCACACTTCACCACTGTCTTACAGCCTCATACATGTCCTGTAACACTGTAACATACTTCTCTGCCTCTCCAGATGTCCTCATGCGACATCACAGTTCCCCTCTTGCCATTCTGTCATCTGCTTTCTCTAGATCTACAAAGACACAATGCAGCTCCCTCTGACCTTCTCTGCACTTCTCTATCAACATCCTCAAAGCAAATACTGCATCTGTAGTACTCTTTCTTGGCATGAAACCATACAGCTGCTCACAAATGCTCACTTCTGTCCTTCGTCTAGCTTCCACTACTCTTTCCCATAACTTCATTGCATGGCTCATCAGCTTCATTCCTCTGTCCACAATTCTGCACGTCTGCAAAATCGACACCAGCACACTTGTCCTCCATTCCTCGGGCATCTTCTCACTCTCTAAGATCTTGCTGAACAACACAGTCCTAGACACTTTCATACTTCCACAGGTACACAACCAGTCAAAAGTCTGGACACACCTTCTCATTCAATGTTTTATCTTCACTATTTTCTACATTGTAGACACATACTGAGGACATCAAAACTATGAAGCAAGATATATGAAATTATAAAGCAAACAAACAATTGTGAAATAACTCTAAATATGATTTATATTTGAGATTTCTCAAAGTAGCCACCTTTGTTTTGATGAAAGCTTTGCAAACCCTCAGCCTTATCTCGATGAGCTTCATGAGGTTGTCACCTGAAATGGTTTTCACTTCACAGGTGTGCCTTGTTAAGCTATATTTGTGGAATTTCTTGCCTTCCTAATTGGCACCATCAGTTGTGTTGTGCAGAAGTCAGGTTGGTACTCAGTTGACAGCCCTATTTGACAACTGTTAGAATCCATATTATGGCAAGAACCAATCAGCTAAGGGAAACGACAGTCCATCATTACTTTCAGAACTGAAGGTCAGTCAGTCCGGGAAAATTGCAAAAACTTTGAACGTATCCACAAGTGCAGTCGCAAAAACCATCAAGTGCTGCAATGAAACTGGCTCACATGAGAACCGCCCCAAGAAAGGAAGACCAAGAGTCACCTCTGCTGCTGAGGACAAGTTCATCCGAGTCAGCAGCATCAGAAATGGCAAGTTAACAGCATCTCACATTAGAGCCCAGATAAATGCCACACAGAGTTCAAGTAGTAGACACATCTCTACATCAGCTATTCGGAGGAGACCAATCAGGCTTTTATGATCAAATAGCTCCTAAGAAACAACTACTAAGGAAAATCAACGAGCAGAAGAGATTAGTTTGGGCCAAGAAACACAATGAATGGACACTAGACCAGTGGAAATATGTGCTTTGATCCAATGAGTCCAAATTTGAGATTTTGGCCTCCAACCACCATGTCTTTGTGAGACCAGAAAAGGTGAATGGATGGTCTCTCCATACATGGTTCCCACTGTGAAGCATGGAGGAGGAGGTGTGATGGTGTGGGGGTGCTTTGCTGGCGACACTGTTGGGGATTTATTCAAAATTGAAGGCGCACTGAACCAGCATGGCTACCACAGTATCCTACAGTGACATGCCATCCCATCCAGTTTGCGTTTAGTTAGACCATCATTTATTTTTCAACAGGACAATGACCCTAAACACACCTCCAGGCTGTGTAAGGACTATTTGACCAAGAAGGAGAGTGATGGAGTGCTGCTTAGGTCAGATGACCTGGCCTCCACAGTCACTTGACCTAAAGCCAATCCAAGTGGTTTGGGATGAGATGGACCACAGAGTGAAGGTCTTACCGGCCTCCAGCCTAGGGGTGCCTGGGCCGGTAGTGTTGTCACTTCACAATTCTCAGAAACTGTGGAGCAGTAAGGTACAGACACAATTATCTGTGTGTGACCGCTGCAAGCGCCATTTTATTCTGCCACTTGCGTGGCCAAAACACATTTCTAAGACACTTAATTTCAAATCCATAGTCATTTCTAGTCATCTCAAAAATATTTATGCCACACCATGTACATCTCATTCACATAAACATTAATTAACATTAACTTATGAACTAATCTCACACAGGGTTCTTACAGAAAATGCAACAATTGCAAGACCACTGCAAAATCACAAGGCGGCTGCCATTAATGCACTACAGCGTGACAGACATCATACGAACCTACTCTATTTTCACATACAACTAGTAACAAGGCAACAAAAGACAGAACGGGTGCTTCAGTATTACATCAGGTTCTGTGAGTGTTACTCTGTAAATCATTTATCTCACAGTATTTATAAAACAACACATTTCCACACATTGTCACGTCGTGGCTAACGGCTAACTCAGCCACACATTGTGGTCACTGTAAGCTAATGGCTAACTCGGAATATACAGTGTACACAAACCACGGTCAAACTCTGTCCTCAAACGCTTATTTTGTACACCAGTAAACCGGGATGTGTAAACAAACTTGAAGTGAAACACTGGCTCATATTTAAATGATTTAACATCACGTTCTACGTACCTGTGGAGCAGTAAGGAACAGACGCAATTATCCGTGTGTGACGGCTGCAAGCGCCATTTGATTCCGCCACTTAGGTGACAGTACGCTTCAGTGGTGTTTCCCTTACTGGTCCTGGCACTTGGGTGACACCTACTGTCACAAAAAGGTTATGACAGTGACCTTTTGACATTCTAATCTGATTGAAAAACAATTAATAAAATAGCTCTACAACAATGTATTGCTGTGTTTTTTTTAAGGGGAGTGTCAGTTTTTCTATGATACTTTTAACAGAGGCTTTGTCCCATCCTCTACAAAGGCAAAAGAGCCAACAAGTGCTCGGCACCTGTGGGAACTCCTTCAAGACTGTTGGAAAACCATTTCAGGTGGCTACCTCATGAAGCTCATCGAGAAAATGGTAAGAGTGTGCAAAGCAGTAATCAAAGCAAAGGGTGGCTATTTTGAAGAATCTACAATATAAATCCTGTTTTGACATATTTCACACTTTTTTGTTCACTACATAATTCCACATGTGTTCATTCATAGTTTTGATGCCTTCAGTGAGAACCTACAATGTAAACAGTAATGAAAATAAAGAAAAAACATGAAATGAGAAGGTGTGTAAAAGCTTTGACTGGTAGTGTATATCATCAGGACCAACTGCCTTTCCACTCTGCATCCTCTTCAGTGCCCTCCTCACTTCACCAGTGAGACATTTTATGTGTCTCTTGTGTTTCAGGGGTGGACGACATGCTGTGCAAACTACTCCTACTCACAGACTCCTCATCACAGAAAAGCATCTAATGCGACGGCACAGGAACCCTGGAACAGAACAGCCATGACAAATTACATTATTTTCTTGACTGTGTTGGTCAAATATTTGAACTTTTTTTTTTATCAGATTACCATCAAAACCTCTGAATCACTTCAAGTGCATCCCTTGACAAATACGTGCTTGGAATGGTGAGACTGTACTGGACTAGAAAGATCTTCTGGATAGATTTTTATACAGTTAAGTATCTAAAGCTAAAAGCATGCAGATGTGGAGTGAAAATGGTCCTCTTCATGTTGACCTAAAAAACTTGACCACTTGCTAGGTTAAGCAGTCTAAAAAAACGCGTTCATTCAAGCCCTTTCTCTTCATTGTGAGTGCTTTCACTATGTATTTGTTGGAAACATGATTATAAAAAATGTTGACTGCACTTTGATGGACATACATCAGGAAACACGGATGTTACCCATCCATGCCTGCTGTTCTTTTGTTATTATTACTTTTGTAATGGTAGAAAGTAAAATTGTCGCTTCTATGCTGATGTCCAGCTGTCCTTTTATTTTATTCATTCATTTATTTCAGGTTAATGAGTTACTATTAAACTTTCTGCAACCTGCTTTGGCAAAACTGTTGCCAAAAAAAGGAAAGAATTTGAAGCAAAAGCAAACACAAAGGCAAAGTTATGTAACCTTCTGTTCTTTGTGTGTGTAGATCTATTTCTTCTTGTACCTTTTCACAGTCACTTCGCTGCTTAAAAAACAAACAGTGCTTCCTGTGTGTTACATGGTTGACAAAGAAGCTGCTTTATGACCTGGTTTCAATTTGTCCCTTCCTGGCCTTTTCAGGGTCCAGGTTATTCACTTCACCTGTCAGTGGTCATAATGTTATGGCTGATTGGTGTTTATAAGAAGGGGAAAATTTTCCTTATAGAAGGTGGGTAGTGGATCACAAAAAGGTGCTGAGCAATCAAGCTTTTGTGTGGATACAAGTGCTTAAATAGTTTGTGGTGGTCAGCAATCAAATGTTTTAAATATACTGGTGTACCTTGAGTGAGAGAAGGTGAAAAAACAATGTTTATTATTTCAACTTACTCAATAACAACTTACCCCTTATTGTAACGTATCTCAGCACACTTTATTGTGGGAACAGGCCCCAGTAGAAGTGATACCTGCATCTAATACAGTATTTAAGAAGCTCTACATTGAGCCACATCAGTGAAGGTACAGGACCTCACACAACGTTAAACGAAGACCCCAGAATTTATATACACAACTACACACACACACACCCATGGAATGCTCATCCATTGGCTCCGCCCCTGCCCGTCTTTGAACTCTGTAACATTCTGCAAGCTGTGCAACTCCGGCAGACCACTTCAAAAATGATAAAATAAACACTTTGGCTTCTACTAGTGAACACACTGAGGTTTGCTAATTAACCTAATAAGGTCCAAACATCCCCACTAATGTAAGTAATGGACGTTTTGGCACGCGTTACTTAATTAGTACCTTTTTTTTCCCCCTCACCAGTAAGGCCAGGAAGACCCAAACAAACTCAACTGGTGGACGTTCGGCCTTCACTAGTTCACCTGTACGCTGTAATATTCCGTCACTAGTTAGCTGGCTGCAGTTAAAGACCACACATTTAGACAAAATGGACATTTTTTTTACATCTTAGCTCTTTCTGTCCAATTTTCATGTTAACATTTTTGCATTGGTACATTTGTCTTTGAAATAAAAACTTTTTTGAAAACAGAAATCTGCTCATTAGTCAAGAGATCTTTTTCTTGGCATCTTTATTGGATGAAATGCATAATATGTACAGAAGCATCATTTTACAGTAAAATGATTTATTTTAGGCCTTTTCTTATTCTAAAACCTTTACAAAAAAAAAAACAAAACAAAACAAAAAAAAAAAAACAATATTTCTGCCAACAGTTGACCTCATCAGAGCAGCTCACATTTAAAATGACATTAACAGCCCAGTAGTGGTAGTACAGGAGTAAGCTAACATACTAACAACCTGATCATATTAATATGGCATCACAAAACAAGAATCGACTGTCATGAAGTGATCAGGGCAAAAGGAAGGAATCATGTGCTGTCTGCACACGTTTTCCAGTTTACCCATAACCTCCATTATATTGCTCTTAAATCAAGTGCAGCTATGAAAATGTACAATGTTGAAATAATCCATGGGCATGCAGACGTGCTCTAGCGTAAGTAAGGCAGCAGGTTGGCATTGAACCACTCTCTGGTAAACTGCAGGTGGTCGCCCTCGGTGGCCAGAAAAACCAGCTTTCCAGCTTTGTCCATCGCTGCGAGGCCCAGCCGATCCTGCACAAACAGGCAGGAATATCTTCAGTGTGGTTTAGAAGCTACGGGTTGAGAACGCTGCAGCACAGTTAAGAAAAAAATATCTATACAACTAACACAACCAGCAGCCTGCACTGCAAAAACTCAAAATCTTACCAAGTTTGTCTTATTTTTAGTCAAAATGTCTCATCCCACTTGATTTAAGATAAATTCACTTAACAAGTGACATTTCAGCAAGATGGAGGGACTTGTTTTAAGACAATGCATCTTAAATATCTTCTTAAGTAAAACAATCTTGAAATTATCTTGTTTTAACCCTCCTGTCATCCTGCGGGTCAGATTGACCCAATTTAAAGTTCAAAAATGTGGGAAAAAATATATATATATTTTCACAATGAAAATTTCCACATTTTCAAATTTTGGGGGGAAATTTTTGAACATTTTTTGGTGGAAAAAAAGAAATGTTAAAAAAAATGTTTCTTTAAAAACATTCGGAAAAAAATCAATGGTTGATTTTTTTCCAAATGTTCTTAAAGAAAATATTACAACTTTTACATATATATATATATATGGAATATATTACAACTTTTACATATATATATATGGAATCACTTTAGATATTTTTGTGATTTTTTTTGAAAGTTTTTATTCATTTTTTTTGAAACTATTTACAATTTTTAGATTTCTTTAATTTTTAAAAAAATGTTATTTCTTGCCAAATTTGGGGATTTTTTTTTTTTTTAAATAAAACTTTTAAGGGAAGCTTTTAAGGAATTTTCTTCCTGAAGATTTTACAAATTTTTTTTATAAATTTGGGGAAATTTTTGCTGAATTTTGGGATTTTTTTCAGACAAGGCAACAATATTTTTTGGTGCTGAAAATGAGGACAACAGGAGGGTTAAGACACCTAAGCTTGACAATCCTGGCAAATATAGCTTTAAATAAGTTTCCCAGCTAATTTTAAGATCTCAATATTCTAAATATCATATCTTATTTCAAGAAATCTTACCAAGCCATTTTTCACTTGTTCTATTAGCAGATTTTTTTTTCACTTATTTCAAGGTAAAAGATCCTTGAAATAATTTTTTTTTCTTGTTTTGAGAGGAGCATTTTTTTCCAGTGTCGGCAGCTTTTTATGGAAAATATTGTTTGACGTTCAATTCATACATTGTTTTACATATTTATAGCCCTTCTATTAAATTTGATATATACGTATGCACAATTTTAAAGTTTTTAACTGTTTTTTTTGGGGCAGATCACTATTGTTGATTTTTAATGGAATATCTCCATAGCTGTACAGAGGAACATTTTCCTCCTCCACTCCTGTGTTCTAATGCTACATCGTGTTAGTTAATGGTGTTGAAAGGCTCATTGATGATTAGAAAACCCTTTTGCAGATATGCTAGCACATGAATAAAAGTGTGAGTTTTCATGGAAAACATGGAATTGTCTGGATGACCCCAAATTTTTGAACGGTTGTGTATTTGTTTATTTGTAAGAGTCACAAACCTTAAAAGTTGAGAAGCACTGGAAAAAATGCTCCTCTCAAAACAACAAAAAAAACTTATTTCAAGGAACTTTTACCTTGAAATAAGTGAAAAAAACTGCCAATAGAACAAGTGGAAAATGCATTTATTTATCATTTATTATATGGAAGCTAATCTGTTTTGTTCTGAATTTTTTTCTGCTGAAAAAAAAATGAATTCATGGTTGAGTTTGAAGACGATAAACATCTTCGGTTTCTGGCTTGTTGTTTGGCTGTTGCTAGGTGGTGTGAGTGGCACAGCTCCCAGTGTGATGTCACAGAGAGACGCTTCCGGAATAATCACGTGAGGATCAGAGCAGCTGAGTTCAGACACTGACATACTTTATTCAATAAGACCCACATTAATCTGTTGTCTTCAGCAGAAGTTACAAATATAAAAAAGGTCTGTTAGAAAAGTCTGTTAAAGTCACTCAGAACAAGTGAGAAGAAGAAAGAATTCATGAGAAGCTGCAGCACACAGTCAACAAAGAGAAAAAATATTCTGGTATTATGATTTTTATTATTTAATTTTTATTTTAACTACAAAATATGACCTTCATGGTGGCGCTTTATTTTTTTTTAAGCCACTGTGATTCTTGTCTTACAGTATGTCAATACTGTACTATTTCGTCCTCATTTCTCATCCCTGTACATATTGTAAAAATTATTACTACTGTTCTATTATTTTTTTTTTTCTATTACTACACCTATTGCTACATAAGCTGCTGTAACAATGTCAATTTCCCCTGGCGTGGGGAGAAATAAAGGACTTATCTATACTGTGATTTTCTCACAAACGAAATGTGGATATAAAAAAAAGGATAAATATTGTAATCGCTATGATGTTAACTCCCACCCAGCTCCTCTTCAAACGGCGATAGTTTCTTCTCACCGCTACGAAGAACCTAGAGACTCTAGATCTCAAATTGTCTGGTCGAGGGATGGCTTCTAAATTAACCTGCAAAACCATCCACACAGCTTCCTTAAAAGATTCATCTTTTGCAGTCATCGCTGCCTCCAGCAGCTTTTCTGCAGAGCCAAACATCCTTTCAAGGTCCTTCGCCATGGCCTTCGATATTTCATCCGTCTCCTGGGTTATTTTTGTGATGAAGTCAGGTGACAGGTAGCGTTCATCCAGAAGGATCAACAGTTGCTTCAGGATGAGCTGGAGTTCCTCTGTGGTGACTAACGCCCTGGATTTACAGAGGAATTTGACCATCGCCTTCAGCAGCAGAGCGCTGACGACGTCCTTTTCTTCGGGGGACAAGTAGAGCGAAGAATGTGATTCTTTTCTGACCTGGGAAGTGGCGGGTTCAGGAGCAGAGACCAGTTCAGTCGCTGGTTCTTGATGGGAGGATCTGTTATCAGACTCAGACTCTTCTGACCTTCTGACTACATACTCGTTTTGCTCGTCCTCCAGATCCACAATGCTCTCACAAAACCTGTACAGGCATGCCGACATTTTATCAAATTGCGTTTTGGCAGCCTTGGAAAATTGATATCTTCTCACCGCTAAGAAGAACCTAGAGACTCTAGATCTCAAATTGTCTGGTCGAGGGATGGCTTCTAAATTAACCTGCAAAACCATCCACACAGCATCCTTAAAAGATTCATCTTTTGCAGTCGTCGCTGCCTCCAGCAGCTTTTCTGCAGAGCCAAACATCCTTTCAAGGTCCTTCGCCATGGCCTTCGATATTTTGTCCATCTCCTGGGTTATTTTTGTGATGAAGTCAGGTGACAGGTAGCGTTCATCCAGAAGGATCAACAGTTGCTTCAGGATGAGCTGGAGTTCCTCTGAGGTGACTAACCCCTTGGATTTACAGAGGAATTTTGCCATCGCCTTCAGCAGCAGAGCGCCGACGACATCCTTTTCTTCGGGGGACAAGTAGAGCGAAGAATGTGATTCTTTTCTGACCTGGGAAGTGGCGGGTTCAGGAGCAGAGACCAGTTCAGTCGCTGGTTCTTGATAGGAGGATCTGTCATCGGACTCAGACTCTTCATGGACCGTCTGTTTGGAAACTTTTTCACAAGTTTCCCTGGAGTTGACTGTAGACACAGACTCAGAAGGCCTTCCTGCTGAAGGACATCTTTCTGAGCTTCTGACTACAGACTCGCTTTGCTCTTCGTCCAGATCCACAATACTCTCCAAAATCTTGTTCAGGCGTGCCGACATTTTATCAAATTGCGTTTTGGCAGCTTTGAAAAATCGCCAACGTTCACGCACCTTTTGTGAAATTGTGAGTTGAATCCAGGTTTACAAACGTATTTATAGACTTTCTGGCCATTATGACATCACACATGACATCACAAAAATTGTGATGTCATGTGTGGTGCCATTATGACATCACACGTGACATCACAAAGAGTGTGATGTCATGTGTGATGTCATAACAACAAAATCAACAAAACACTGCAAATTATTCTGTAGTTCATCAAAATAGAAAATACTAGATTAAAATGTAGATGCAGGAATGAATCTGAGATGTATTTGCTCAATAGGAGATTTGTTTTATGAAACCAAAACATTCCCGTTCTACAGGTTTTGTGTGTGACATTCACCATTAATTAACATGTCGTCCTGCTCTTTGCCTCTGAAACCACTCAGATGTCACCATTTCTCATCCAAATGTAGCTTTGTGTTGAGTCATTTCTATTTAGCGTATTTCCAACTTCCACACTCACCTGCTGGGACAGGTGATCTCCTCAGGTGTCACTCTAAAAGGTTGATCTAAATCGGAAGAAATGAATTTTTATCTCGTAGCCATGCATTTTTTTTTGACAGACTATAGGTCCCTTGAATAACTTTTTAGAGCCCAGCTGAAGTGTTTATTATTTCAGTTTAACTGTGGATTTAGTTGAAACTCCTGTTTAGACTCTTAAATACTGTACAGATGAAACCTGCTCTGAAAACTGTGGATACAAACTGGTGAAAAATGCAGGACTGACCCAGAACCTGCAGCCAAAAGACAGTCATACCACAGCACTTATTCAATTTGCTTGAAACTGGAACGATGGTTTAAGTGTTGCCAACGCTATGCCTGAACCCCCAGAGCAAGGCCTAAGGCGACAGTGGCAAGAAAAACACCCTTTTAACAGGGAAGAAACCTTGAGCAGAACCTGGCTCTTTATGTGGGGGAACCATCTGCCTGCTGGCCGGTGGGTTGAGAGGGACAGAAGAGGTAGAGAGGTATGGTGATTGTGATCAGTCTGACATAGACAGCTTTTAATAAAATTATGTTCAACCAACAAACTACACTCAGTTAAATGGTATCAGCTTTACATCTTCAAACATTTTTTATACTGACAGGCAGCATAAACACAAGTGATTACTAATAGAAGTTAATCATTATTATTTAAAACAGATTTTTGTGTGTTACATACTTAAATAAGACAGAATGAGGTGATTATGATGGAAGTTCACAGCTTTAAACTTAGATTTAGTTAAACACATAGGTAAGCAGTTCAAGGGGCGAAGGAAAGCTAAAATCTAATGATTGTTTTGGTTTTGCAGTTTCGAGCTCTGATCAGCTCAGTGGTTTTGGTGATTGTTAAAAACATAACAGGCTTTTCAAACCTGCTTCCTGAGCTATAAGTTGAGTATCACACAGATAAACGATCAGAAAGAAAAGACTCCTTCCAGTTTAGACAAAAACTGATTAAAATCCCACAGAAATATTATTCGGTCTTGAAGGAGTTTGTGGGAATTAGAATGAATAAGTTAAATTGATAAACGCTGTAGAATTGTTTACAACCACCTTCACAGAATTCCAACTCTGCTCATCAACATTACGTTCCAATTATATATTTACACGTTAAAAATTACTACAAGACTGCATATATTAAACCACTGTAGAAACTTTTATATGGCCAAATAATGAGGGATATTTTCATTTTTCTTAATATTATGATGTGCAGCATTTCTATGTAATCAGTCACTTTACCATTCTGTGTATTTATCCCAAGTTTTCAAACAAACAGTAAAATATTCAAATACATTTTGTCTACGTGAGAGATATCCAATGGTTTTAAAATAGTGCTGTTTCTTTGCTTGGTTTTGTTTGTTTTTGGCTATTCTGATTTTCCAGCCATAAAATATGTTTCTGTAAAATCTACTCTTAAAGAAGAGCCTATAATGGAAAAGGTAGAAACAAATACAGGCCTTTTATTTGAGGCTTTTTCTCCTTTTTTTTTCTCCTTTGAGTCCAGTCTCAGTCCAGTCTCAGTCCAGCATCAGTCCAGCATCAGTCCAGCATCAGTTTGGTATCTGCTCTTGTCCGAAGCTGAAACACACAAACAGTACAAATGTTAACAGACACAGAAGTGATGCAGTCTGGAGTATAAAGTCATACAGAGACATCAGGATTTTCTCTGAAGTCAGACCTCGACTGACAGAATGTCTTCTTAATAATTTCAACAGAACTTGTAGGAACATTTTAATTTGGGAGCTTACCTGTCTTATTCTTATCCAGAGCTCTTCTTCATTTTCGTTTTCCCTCTTCCTGGTTCTGTCGTCTTCTTCACTGTTTTAAGCTGTTCCTCGTCGTCTTCCTCACCTCGTCTTGGGGCCGATTCTTCTATCTTTCCTCACCCTGGGGCTCGTCTGACCATTTCTTTTGCTGCCTCAGTGTGGTAAGAAAAGTAGGGACTCAGACAACTGTACTACGTATATTCCGGAATCTGCACCTCTGAAAGTGGCTGCAGAGTTTGGTGTTTCTTAACTGTTTTAAGTTTTTGCTGTATTTTTGCTGTATTCTTTCACATTTTGTTGTGATTCGTCAGCTGCTGATGGAGGTTTCTGCTCGGAGAAGAGTTTATTCAAGAGAGGAGCTTCTTTCATTGAGACAGAACAAATCTGGACAGCAACATCCAATTCCAGTGGACATCTTGAGGTGTTTTCATGGTTGCCGTGCTGGTGCAAAGGTGAAGGCTAGGAAATGGAGATATAAGCCCTTTCTTCCATCAGTCGTCATGGGAAACGTCAACTCTTTGCCAAACAAAAGTGACGAGCTGGAGACATTGGTGAAGACTGACAAAACATGCTGTAATGCAGTCTCCTGTGTTTTACTGAAACCTGGTTGAATCAAAACAACTCAGACTCAACTGTGGATCTACCTGGCTTCACTCTCATAAGGTCAGACAGAGATGCTAAAGCTAATGGCAAGAAGAAATAAGGGGGTCTGGCTTTATCTGTTAACCAGAGATGGTATAACTCCTCACATATAACTGTTAAGGAGAAATTGTGTTGTCCAGATATTGAACTGTTGGCAGTTGCTCTTCAGCCATATTATGTTCCAAGGGAGTTCAGTCATATCATAACAATACTTGTATACATTCCACCCGAGGCAACTGACTTGGATCTGTGTGATGTTTTGCATGATACTGTTGCTAGGATACAGACCCAACATCCTGAGGCACTTGTAATAATATCAGGAGATTTCAATCATGTCAGCCTTTCCTCTCACCTGACCGGATTTACACAGTTTGTTAACTGCACTACCAGAGAAAATAAAACCCTAGGCCTGCTGTATGCCAATGTCAAAGAAGCTTACAGAGCTACTGCCTTACTACCACTGGGCAGGTCAGATCATAACTTGGTTTATCTGCAGACCTGTTACAAACCTTGTGTGCTGAGACAGCCTGCAACTAAAGTCAAAATCAGAAGATGGACTCCTCAAGCTAGTGAAGCTCTAAGGGACTGCTTTGAATCAACAGACTGGAATGTGCTGCTGGAAACATATGAGGACAGTATGAACATTGACAGACAGGTTGATTGTTTTACTGAGTATATCAACTTCTGTAAAGACACAGTCATACCTGCAAAGACTGTTCACTGTTTCCCTAATAACAAACTCTGGATCACAAGCGACATAAAGGTAATCCTCAACCAGAAAAAAAGCTTTTAGAGACGGTGACAAAGAACGACTCAAAGAAGTACAACATGAGTTGAAGAGGAGACTGAAGATGGCAACGCTAGAATACTAAAAGAAGATAGAGAGGAATTTTCAACACAGCAACATCCGTGATGTGTGGAGAGGAATCAGTACCATCTCTGGACATAGCAATAAAAAGAAAAGGGAGCCAATAGTGGGTGATGTGGAAAGAGCTGATGAACTCAACCTGTTCTTCAAAAGATCTGACACTGTGGACACACCTACTTCCGCTGCTGCTCCTCCTTCTTCTCCTCAACATATGGAAATCCCCACTATACCTCCTCCTTCTCCTCTACCGTCTCCTACACATGTCTCCATAGCTGCAGCCACTTCCCTTCTAGCACCTGTACCCTTCTCTGTCACAGAAACAGGCGTGATGCTGGAGCTTGGGATACTTTGCTCTGGGAAGGCAGCTGGCCCAGATGGTGTGTGTCCAAGGCTGCTTAAAGACTGTGCTGCACAACTGTGTCAACCTCTCCACAGGATCTTCAACCTGAGTCTACAGCTGGGGCGGGTGCCTGTTCTATGGAAAGCATCCTGTATTGTACCAGTACCAAAAATCAAATGTCCGACTGAACTAAACGACTACAGACCTATTGCCCTTACCTCACACATCATGAAAACTGTGGAGCGGTTGACTCTATGCCTACTGAGGCTTAAGGTCAAAGACAAACTCGATTCACTGCAGTTTGAACCTGGAGTTTATGTGAGAATCATGTTCTTTGATTTTTCAAACGCATTCAACTCCATCCAATCCACAAGGAACAGTCCTGGCTCCATTCCTGTTCACACTGTATACATCAGACTTCAAATACAGCACTGAGTCCTGCCACATCCAGAAATACTCTGATGACACTGCTATCGTGGCATGTAACAGAAATGGACATGAAGCTGAATACAGGGATCTGATGAGTGTCTTCAGTAACTGGAGTCACAAGAACTGCCTGCTACTCAATGCCTGAAAGACAAAGGAAATGATCATAGATCTCCGCAGATCCAAACCCCATTTTCAGCCAGTGAACACTTGTGGCGTGGACATCGAGGTGGTGACATCGTATAAATATTTAGGTGTCCACCTTGATAATAAGTTAGACTGGTCTAAAAACATAGACTTCATCTACAAAAAGGGCCAGAGTCGACTTTTTTGCCTCAGAAGACTTCGATCATTAGACATCTGCAGTAAGATGCTGCAGATGTTTTATCAGTCTGTGGTAGCAAGTGTCCTGTTTTATGCTGCAGTCTGCTGGGGAGGCAGTATAAAAAAACAAGGATGCAAGGCATCTGAACAAATGGATTAAAAAAGCTGGCTCTGTGGTTGGAATCAGATTGAACACATTGGAGGATGAGGTGGAGAGATGTGCACTGAGCAAGATGGAGGCTATTCTGACAAACATGGATCATCCACTTCATATCTGCCTCAGTGAACAACAAAACATCGGTGGTGGACGGCTCCTATGCCTGCGCTGCAGGACTGAAAGATTCAGAAAACCTTTCTTACCATCAGCAATTAGACTATTTAATTCTAAAGTAAACAGATGAGAACCCAGACAACTGAATTTCCCTTCGGGGATTAATAAAGTTATTGTACTGTATTGTATTGTATTGTATTTGGTTGGGTGCTGCAGTGTTAGAACTCACACCAACCTGCTGGTCGGCTCGTTCTTCATGTGTGGAGTTCATGTTCTCTCTCTGACTGCAGGAGTTTTCTCTGGATTCCTCCTCTAATCCAAACACATTCAGGTTAACTGGGATTCTAAAATGGTCACACGTGTCAGTGCAAGCATCGACAGTTTTGTGTCGCTTTCTGTTCTCTGTGATGGACCGATGACCTCCAGCTAAACCCTCTACAGGACAAAGAGATGGATACACAAAATATTAAAACATGAATGAAGTGAATTTCTTCTTTGTCTCACCTTGTATTTCTCTGTGACAGGGATTCTTTGCTCATTGTTCCACATCTGGTTCCTTGTTCTGCTCTGATCCTTCTTGTTGTTGTGGGTCTTGGAGAGAGTTCGAAAGAGAACAAAAACAGAGCATATGAAATATCTAATGAGTCAGTTTGCTTCATGGACTTAGCTTGTGTTATTTGTCATCTCATGTTCTGGTCCTGGATCCGTTTCGGTCATTTCTTTTCTCATCTTGCTTCTGTTGCTCATTTCCTTCTTCTTTGGGACTTTTCCTTTGTCTCTGATTGTTTTTTGAAATTACTTGGTGTCATGGTGGCAGCTCTGAGGAAGAAAACACATGAATATACATTTTTCAGCTCATTCTGGCATAAATAACTACATTCTGTCAGATGGTTGTACATTAAACACTTCTGTATGTATGCAGTAACTGCAGGGTCATTCTTATTAAAGCATGTTTTAAATTACCAGTGCATCAAGCTCCCTAGAAAGTCATTTATGTTTCTCATCGCAGACTGTTCCTCATCTCTGGGTTCCCTTCTGGTGGGCTCAGTCTGTCGTCTTTATGCAACTCCTGGAACTGTGTCTCTTCTCTTGGTCTACTGGGGTCCTCCGTCCACTCGTCTTTTCTTCTTGGGTTCATGAGTCATCAGAAGTCGGTGCTGAAAGAAAAGACAAAGAAACAACGTGACCGAATCTGGTGTCAAATTTATCTCCTCTTATTGGATATATTTTTTAAAGGACACAAAACATGGTGTCCTTTGGCGATTCTTCTACTCAGTGAGCCGATGATGTGAAATGTGAGAGAGTGGTGTTCTTACCTGTTGAATGATGTCTCTCAGACTCCTCCATTAGAACTACTGCTCCACCTCCCACACCAGCTCCACTTCTTTTCACTCAGCTCCAAAAGGGGTCTTGTTTGCTGTTCCTTGTCGTCAAATTCATTCAGGTTTTGTGAAGCGCTCTTGGTCTGGGACCAGCTCACTTTGGAGATTTGGGGCTACTGTCCCTGACAGCACAATTCCTAGGATCACAGGGACACATAAAGCCTCCACCAGGATAAGGGGGCGATTCTTCAGGGGGGGTCGTTGTGGAAAGATCTGCGAAGAACAAAAAACACAAAGATATATTTTTTAATTGATTCTGACATAAATTAGACAGCTATGTACTATATACTAAATACTTGTGTCAGCATGCAGTATCTGCAGGGTCATTCTGACTAAAGCACATTTTCAATTACCAGTGCATCCTGCTTCTCCAGGCTCCTCATCTCTGAGCATCGTTCTCTTCTGGTGGGTTCCGTCCTCCGTCATCTAACTGCTGGAGCTGTGTCTTGTCCCTTCATCTACCGGGGTTCTCTTTTTCAGGTGTCTTTTCGTCTTGGTTCCTGGAGTCATCAGAAGTCAGCCCTGAAAGACAACATGCAAAAACAACATGCAGAATCCAGTGCAAAATTTCTCTTCTCCTATTGGAGGTTTCAGATTATAAATCAGCAGGTCTAAAGAATAAAATCAAAAGCTGTGAAAATCACCTTTACATGCGGCAGCTGTGGATTCATCTTAATTACCTCGTTGGCCAGCAGACCTTGTTTTTGGAGAGGAAACTACAACACAGTGACAAAAAAATGTGGTTAAAATTAATTAAGGTCAAGTTTTAGGGCATTTTGCCGGAGGTTCACCTTCAGGAGGCCCTAAAGTTGGAGAGGAGTTAGAGGAGGAGTACAAGCTAGAGTTGGTGGAAAAGACAGAGGAGGAGGAGCTAGAGGAAGAGAAGCTAGGGAGGGAGTAGGAGACACTTGGGGAGGGGAGATTGCAAAAGAAAATAAGGGAGGGAGGAGATGTGAGTTGGGAGGAGGAGGAAGTGTTAGAGGGGAAGGGGAGATGTTAGAAAGGAGTCTTGGGGAGGGAGCAGAGGAATAGATAAGGAGGGAGGGAGGAGGTGTGGAAGGGGAAAAGCTGCGTAAGAAGTTTGGGATGGAGGTAAAAGAAGAAGTGAGAGTGTGAGGAGGAGAGCTGGGTGAAGACTCGAGGGAGGAAGCAGAGAAAGAGAGATTAACAGAGACCTTTTAATGGTACTATGTGCACTGTGGTAGTAAGATGATGCCACATTCTCCATCACCGCTATAAAACACTGATACATTAACCAGCTGTGGCGCACAAAACCGCAGTCATGATTATGCATGCTGAACCTCAGCATCATGTGCAACCAACAACAGACCGTCTGAGAAATAAGCACACAAACGCATGATGTTCTGTCACAATACAGTCTCCAAGTTAGAAACTGGAAATCAAAATGCGTGCATGAGCATACAGTCACTGACACAGTTCAGAATAAAAGAGCACAACAGCTCTCGGACTCTGATTCAGACTGAAAACACTTTTCAGAGTGATGAAATAACAACATGTGGAGTTTAAGGATTTAGATGACAGATTCCACTGAGAGCTGAGCTCAGTTCAGCTCAAATCTGACGCTGTGTTTTAAACAACATCTGAACATCAGTTCACAAACCGGATCAGCTCTGAACTTAAAACCATCTGAGTCTCCCACAACATTTTCAACCTGCTAAACTCAGCTGTTGTGTTTACACCTGTACGTTCTGACGTCATGACGTTTCCCCACATGCTTCACAGCACCACAGTCTCCATGGTTACCAAAAATGCATACTGTTAGCATTTAAAAAAAAGTCCTACTGCAAACTTGTCTGTTTCTGAAAGTTTCTCCAAGGTTAGCAAAAATCTGTATTTTTATCATTTTATAAATAAAAAAAATAAATAATGCTGGTGCCATCTTGTTCCTAAAATTTTCTCAATGGTTAACAAAAGTCAATATTTCTTTTAGCATTTTGCTTAAAAAAAAGCACCCTGTGGACATCTTGTTTCTTAAACTTTCTCCATAATTAACAAATATCTACATTTTTAGCATTTTATGAAAAATGTCAGTCGCAATCTTGTCTTCATGGTTAAGAAAAATCTATATTTTCAGCATTTTATAAATTTTTTTAAACTGTCCTGGCCAGCATTTTGTTTCTTAAACTTTCTCTAGGGTTAACAAACATCTGAATTTTTAGCTTTTAATGAAAGACGGAACATTTGCCACCTGGTTTCTAAAAATGCCTCCATGGTAAACTAAAATCTGTCCTTTCAGAAGTGCATCAAAATAGCCCTGCTGCCATCTTGTTTCTTAAACTCTGTTCAAAGTTAACAATAATCACTATTTCTAGCATTTTATGAAAAACTGACCTGTCGCCATCATAATACACTGGACTTGTGCCGTGGTAATATACCTGGGGCATACATATCAAAACCATGTCCACCTTTAGGCCTTTCAGACCATAACATGATCCTACTGCTGCCAAAATACAGGTCACGACTGAAGACAGAGGGGACAATCACAAAAAACATTAAGATCTGGAATGAGGATGTGTCTGAGACACTAAGGGGCTGTTTTGACCTAACAGACTGGGAAATGTTTTTAATGACTGCGAGGATGATTTTAGCAGACTTTCTGATGTACTCACCTCATACATTATCTTCTGTGAAGAAACTGTCACCCAAACTAAACAGGTAACCATCCACCCAAACAACAAGAAGTGGGTCACCAAGGACATGAAAGCCTGTTTAGTGGAAAAGAAAAAGGCTTTCCTACAAGGTGACAAAGCCAGAATGAGGGAGCTACAGAAAGAATTCTGGAGGAAGGCCAAGTTGGCTAAAATCAGGTGCAAGGACGAGATGGAGAAAAAAATAACATCAGGAAATGCAAGACAAGCATGGCAGGGTCTCAACATCATGATGGGCAGATCATCCAAGCCTGCAGTGGTCGACTTTCAGACTCCGCCTCTCTTGCAGAACAGCTCAACATCTTCTTCACCCGTTTGAACAGTAACATCTCACCCATCACCTGGACCCCAGCACCCCTCAGTCCCCCCACACAAGCACTCACCATCAACAAACACCTGGCAACCTCCATCGTACGCAAAGTAAACCCCAACAAAGCCACTGGCCCAGACAGGCTCAGGGGCAGGGTACTGAAGGACTGTTTCATCCAGCTAGGTGGAGTGTTTACCGGGTTGTTTCAGCACCTCTTGGACTCAGGCATCATTCCAAAACAGTGGAAGGAATCCACCATCATTCCTATCCCCAAAAACACAAAACCGAAAGACCTGAAGGACTACAGACCAGTGGCCCTGACATCCATCCTCTACAAATGCATGGAGTGAGTTGTATGCCATCAGCTGTTGGGTGAGCTTGAAGGCAAACTGGATCCACTCCAGTTTGCCTACAAAACAAAAAGAGGTACTGATGATGCAAGTCCTCACTCTTTTAGATACAGTCACTAAACAACTGGACTCCACACACCCACACACAAGAATTTTATTCATGGACTTTTCAGCTGCTTTTAACACTGTAAATAACAACACCCTGCTACATCGCCTCTCTGACCTCCACGTTCACCCCACACTGATTTTATGGATAAAGGACTTTTTAATGGACAGACCACAGCATGTGTTTTTAAATGGTTTTAAATCCAGTTCAGTGGTTTTAAAAACAGGGCTGTGTTTGAGTGAGAGAAGGTGAAAAAACAATGTTTATTATTTCAACTTACTCAATAACAACTTACCCCTTATTGTAACGTATCTCAGCACACTTTATGACCTGGTTTCAATTGGTCCCTTCCTGGCCTTTTCAGGGTCCAGGTTATTCACTTCACCTGTCAGTGGTCATAATGTTATGGCTGATTGGTGTTTATAAGAAGGGGAAAATTTTCCTTATAGAAGGTGGGTAGTGGATCACAAAAAGGTGCTGAGCAATCAAGCTTTTGTGTGGATACAAGTGCTTAAATAGTTTGTGGTGGTCAGCAATCAAATGTTTTAAATATACTGGTGTACCTTGAGTGAGAGAAGGTGAAAAAACAATGTTTATTATTTCAACTTACTCAATAACAACTTACCCCTTATTGTAACGTATCTCAGCACACTTTATTGTGGGAACAGGCCCCAGTAGAAGTGATACCTGCATCTAATACAGTATTTAAGAAGCTCTACATTGAGCCACATCAGTGAAGGTACAGGACCTCACACAACGTTAAACGAAGACCCCAGAATTTATATACACAACTACACACACACACACCCATGGAATGCTCATCCATTGGCTCCGCCCCTGCCCGTCTTTGAACTCTGTAACATTCTGCAAGCTGTGCCACTCCGGCAGACCACTTCAAAAATGATAAAATAAACACTTTGGCTTCTACTAGGGAACACACTGAGGTTTGCTAATTAACCTAATAAGGTCCAAACATCCCCACTAATGTAAGTAATGGACGTTTTGGCACGCGTTACTTAATTAGTACCTTTTTTTTCCCCCTCACCAGTAAGGCCAGGAAGACCCAAACAAACTCAACTGGTGGACGTTCGGCCTTCACTAGTTCACCTGTACGCTGTAATATTCCGTCACTAGTTAGCTGGCTGCAGTTAAAGACCACACATTTAGACAAAATGGACATTTTTTTTACATCTTAGCTCTTTCTGTCCAATTTTCATGTTAACATTTTTGCATTGGTACATTTGTCTTTGAAATAAAAACTTTTTTGAAAACAGAAATCTGCTCATTAGTCAAGAGATCTTTTTCTTGGCATCTTTATTGGATGAAATGCATAATATGTACAGAAGCATCATTTTACAGTAAAATGATTTATTTTAGGCCTTTTCTTATTCTAAAACCTTTACAAAAAAAAAAACAAAACAAAAAAAACAAAACAATATTTCTGCCAACAGTTGACCTCATCAGAGCAGCTCACATTTAAAATGACATTAACAGCCCAGTAGTGGTAGTACAGGAGTAAGCTAACATACTAACAACCTGATCATATTAATATGGCATCACAAAACAAGAATCGACTGTCATGAAGTGATCAGGGCAAAAGGAAGGAATCATGTGCTGTCTGCACACGTTTTCCAGTTTACCCATAACCTCCATTATATTGCTCTTAAATCAAGTGCAGCTATGAAAATGTACAATGTTGAAATAATCCATGGGCATGCAGACGTGCTCTAGCGTAAGTAAGGCAGCAGGTTGGCATTGAACCACTCTCTGGTAAACTGCAGGTGGTCGCCCTCGGTGGCCAGAAAAACCAGCTTTCCAGCTTTGTCCATCGCTGCGAGGCCCAGCCGATCCTGCACAAACAGGCAGGAATATCTTCAGTGTGGTTTAGAAGCTACGGGTTGAGAACGCTGCAGCACAGTTAAGAAAAAAATATCTATACAACTAACACAACCAGCAGCCTGCACTGCAAAAACTCAAAATCTTACCAAGTTTGTCTTATTTTTAGTCAAAATGTCTCATCCCACTTGATTTAAGATAAATTCACTTAACAAGTGACATTTCAGCAAGATGGAGGGACTTGTTTTAAGACAATGCATCTTAAATATCTTCTTAAGTAAAACAATCTTGAAATTATCTTGTTTTAACCCTCCTGTCATCCTGCGGGTCAGATTGACCCAATTTAAAGTTCAAAAATGTGGGAAAAAATATATATATATTTTCACAATGAAAACTTCCACATTTTCAAATTTTGGGGGGAAATTTTTGAACATTTTTTGGTGGAAAAAAAGAAATGTTAAAAAAAATGTTTCTTTAAAAACATTCGGAAAAAAATCAATGGTTGATTTTTTTCCAAATGTTCTTAAAGAAAATATTACAACTTTTACATATATATATATATATATATGGAATATATTACAACTTTTACATATATATATATGGAATCACTTTAGATATTTTTGTGATTTTTTTTGAAAGTTTTTATTCATTTTTTTGAAACTATTTGCAATTTTTAGATTTCTTTAATTTTTAAAAAATTTTTATTTCTTGCCAAATTTGGGGATTTTTTTTTAAAATAAAACTTTTAAGGGAAGATTTTAAGGAATTTTCTTCCTGAAGATTTTACAAATTTTTTTTATAAATTTGGGGAAATTTTTGCTGAATTTTGGGATTTTTTTCAGACAAGGCAACAATATTTTTTGGTGCTGAAAATGAGGACAACAGGAGGGTTAAGACACCTAAGCTTGACAATCCTGGCAAATATAGCTTTAAATAAGTTTCCCAGCTAATTTTAAGATCTCAATATTCTAAATATCATATCTTATTTCAAGAAATCTTACCAAGCCATTTTTCACTTGTTCTATTAGCAGATTTTTTTTTCACTTATTTCAAGGTAAAAGTTCCTTGAAATAATTTTTTTTTCTTGTTTTGAGAGGAGCATTTTTTTCCAGTGTCGGCAGCTTTTTATGGAAAATATTGTTTGACGTTCAATTCATACATTGTTTTACATATTTATAGCCCTTCTATTAAATTTGATATATACGTATGCACAATTTTAAAGTTTTTAACTGTTTTTTTTGGGGCAGATCACTATTGTTGATTTTTAATGGAATATCTCCATAGCTGTACAGAGGAACATTTTCCTCCTCCACTCCTGTGTTCTAATGCTACATCGTGTTAGTTAATGGTGTTGAAAGGCTCATTGATGATTAGAAAACCCTTTTGCAGATATGCTAGCACATGAATAAAAGTGTGAGTTTTCATGGAAAACATGGAATTGTCTGGATGACCCCAAATTTTTGAACGGTGGTGTATTTGTTTATTTGTGAGAGTCACAAACCTTAAAAGTTGAGAAGCACTGGAAAAAATGCTCCTCTCAAAACAACAAAAAAAACTTATTTCAAGGAACTTTTACCTTGAAATAAGTGAAAAAAACTGCCAATAGAACAAGTGGAAAATGTATTTATTTATCATTTATTATATGGAAGCTAATCTGTTTTGTTCTGAATTTTTTTCTGCTGAAAAAAAAATGAATTCATGGTTGAGTTTGAAGACGATAAACATCTTCGGTTTCTGGCTTGTTGTTTGGCTGTTGCTAGATGGTGTGAGTGGCACAGCTCCCAGTGTGATGTCACAGAGAGACGCTTCCGGAATAATCACGTGAGGATCAGAGCAGCTGAGTTCAGACACTGACATACTTTATTCAATAAGACCCACATTAATCTGTTGTCTTCAGCAGAAGTTACAAATATAAAAAAGGTCTGTTAGAAAAGTCTGTTAAAGTCACTCAGAACAAGTGAGAAGAAGAAAGAATTCATGAGAAGCTGCAGCACACAGTCAACAAAGAGAAAAAATATTCTGGTTTTATGATTTTTATTATTTTATTTTTATTTTAACTACAAAATATGACCTTCATGGTGGCGCTTTATTTTTTTTTAAGCCACTGTGATTCTTGTCTTACAGTATGTCAATACTGTACTATTTCGTCCTCATTTCTCATCCCTGTACATATTGTAAAAATTATTACTACTGTTCTATTATTATTTTTTTCCTATTACTACACCTATTGCTACATAAGCTGCTGTAACAATGTCAATTTCCCCTGGCGTGGGGAGAAATAAAGGACTTATCTATACTGTGATTTTCTCACAAACGAAATGTGGATATAAAAAAAAGGATAAATATTGTAATCGCTATGATGTTAACTCCCACCCAGCTCCTCTTCAAACGGCGATAGTTTCTTCTCACCGCTACGAAGAACCTAGAGACTCTAGATCTCAAATTGTCTGGTCGAGGGATGGCTTCTAAATTAACCTGCAAAACCATCCACACAGCTTCCTTAAAAGATTCATCTTTTGCAGTCATCGCTGCCTCCAGCAGCTTTTCTGCAGAGCCAAACATCCTTTCAAGGTCCTTCGCCATGGCCTTCGATATTTCATCCGTCTCCTGGGTTATTTTTGTGATGAAGTCAGGTGACAGGTAGCGTTCATCCAGAAGGATCAACAGTTGCTTCAGGATGAGCTGGAGTTCCTCTGTGGTGACTAACGCCCTGGATTTACAGAGGAATTTGACCATCGCCTTCAGCAGCAGAGCGCTGACGACGTCCTTTTCTTCGGGGGACAAGTAGAGCGAAGAATGTGATTCTTTTCTGACCTGGGAAGTGGCGGGTTCAGGAGCAGAGACCAGTTCAGTCGCTGGTTCTTGATGGGAGGATCTGTTATCAGACTCAGACTCTTCTGACCTTCTGACTACATACTCGTTTTGCTCGTCCTCCAGATCCACAATGCTCTCACAAAACCTGTACAGGCATGCCGACATTTTATCAAATTGCGTTTTGGCAGCCTTGGAAAATTGATATCTTCTCACCGCTAAGAAGAACCTAGAGACTCTAGATCTCAAATTGTCTGGTCGAGGGATGGCTTCTAAATTAACCTGCAAAACCATCCACACAGCATCCTTAAAAGATTCATCTTTTGCAGTCGTCGCTGCCTCCAGCAGCTTTTCTGCAGAGCCAAACATCCTTTCAAGGTCCTTCGCCATGGCCTTCGATATTTTGTCCATCTCCTGGGTTATTTTTGTGATGAAGTCAGGTGACAGGTAGCGTTCATCCAGAAGGATCAACAGTTGCTTCAGGATGAGCTGGAGTTCCTCTGAGGTGACTAACCCCTTGGATTTACAGAGGAATTTTGCCATCGCCTTCAGCAGCAGAGCGCCGACGACATCCTTTTCTTCGGGGGACAAGTAGAGCGAAGAATGTGATTCTTTTCTGACCTGGGAAGTGGCGGGTTCAGGAGCAGAGACCAGTTCAGTCGCTGGTTCTTGATGGGAGGATCTGTCATCGGACTCAGACTCTTCATGGACCGTCTGTTTGGAAACTTTTTCACAAGTTTCCCTGGAGTTGACTGTAGACACAGACTCAGAAGGCCTTCCTGCTGAAGGACATCTTTCTGAGCTTCTGACTACAGACTCGCTTTGCTCTTCGTCCAGATCCACAATACTCTCCAAAATCTTGTTCAGGCGTGCCGACATTTTATCAAATTGCGTTTTGGCAGCTTTGAAAAATCGCCAACGTTCACGCACCTTTTGTGAAATTGTGAGTTGAATCCAGGTTTACAAACGTATTTATAGACTTTCTGGCCATTATGACATCACACATGACATCACAAAAATTGTGATGTCATGTGTGGTGCCATTATGACATCACACGTGACATCACAAAGAGTGTGATGTCATGTGTGATGTCATAACAACAAAATCAACAAAACACTGCAAATTATTCTGTAGTTCATCAAAATAGAAAATACTAGATTAAAATGTAGATGCAGGAATGAATCTGAGATGTATTTGCTTAACAGGAGATTTGTTTTATGAAACCAAAACATTCCCGTTCTACAGGTTTTGTGTGTGACATTCACCATTAATTAACATGTCGTCCTGCTCTTTGCCTCTGAAACCACTCAGATGTCACCATTTCTCATCCAAATGTAGCTTTGTGTTGAGTCATTTCTATTTAGCGTATTTCCAACTTCCACACTCACCTGCTGGGACAGGTGATCTCCTCAGGTGTCACTCTAAAAGGTTGATCTAAATCGGAAGAAATGAATTTTTATCTCGTAGCCATGCATTTTTTTTTGACAGACTATAGGTCCCTTGAATAACTTTTTAGAGCCCAGCTGAAGTGTTTATTATTTCAGTTTAACTGTGGATTTAGTTGAAACTCCTGTTTAGACTCTTAAATACTGTACAGATGAAACCTGCTCTGAAAACTGTGGATACAAACTGGTGAAAAATGCAGGACTGACCCAGAACCTGCAGCCAAAAGACAGTCATACCACAGCACTTATTCAATTTGCTTGAAACTGGAACGATGGTTTAAGTGTTGCCAACGCTATGCCTGAACCCCCAGAGCAAGGCCTAAGGCGACAGTGGCAAGAAAAACACCCTTTTAACAGGGAAGAAACCTTGAGCAGAACCTGGCTCTTTATGTGGGGGAACCATCTGCCTGCTGGCCGGTGGGTTGAGAGGGACAGAAGAGGTAGAGAGGTATGGTGATTGTGATCAGTCTGACATAGACAGCTTTTAATAAAATTATGTTCAACCAACAAACTACACTCAGTTAAATGGTATCAGCTTTACATCTTCAAACATTTTTTATACTGACAGGCAGCATAAACACAAGTGATTACTAATAGAAGTTAATCATTATTATTTAAAACAGATTTTTGTGTGTTACATACTTAAATAAGACAGAATGAGGTGATTATGATGGAAGTTCACAGCTTTAAACTTAGATTTAGTTAAACACATAGGTAAGCAGTTCAAGGGGCGAAGGAAAGCTAAAATCTAATGATTGTTTTGGTTTTGCAGTTTCGAGCTCTGATCAGCTCAGTGGTTTTGGTGATTGTTAAAAACATAACAGGCTTTTCAAACCTGCTTCCTGAGCTATAAGTTGAGTATCACACAGATAAACGATCAGAAAGAAAAGACTCCTTCCAGTTTAGACAAAAACTGATTAAAATCCCACAGAAATATTATTCGGTCTTGAAGGAGTTTGTGGGAATTAGAATGAATAAGTTAAATTGATAAACGCTGTAGAATTGTTTACAACCACCTTCACAGAATTCCAACTCTGCTCATCAACATTACGTTCCAATTATATATTTACACGTTAAAAATTACTACAAGACTGCATATATTAAACCACTGTAGAAACTTTTATATGGCCAAATAATGAGGGATATTTTCATTTTTATTAATATTATGATGTGCAGCATTTCTATGTAATCAGTCACTTTACCATTCTGTGTATTTATCCCAAGTTTTCAAACAAACAGTAAAATATTCAAATACATTTTGTCTACGTGAGAGATATCCAATGGTTTTAAAATAGTGCTGTTTCTTTGCTTGGTTTTGTTTGTTTTTGGCTATTCTGATTTTCCAGCCATAAAATATGTTTCTGTAAAATCTACTCTTAAAGAAGAGCCTATAATGGAAAAGGTAGAAACAAATACAGGCCTTTTATTTGAGGCTTTTTCTCCTTTTTTTTTCTCCTTTGAGTCCAGTCTCAGTCCAGTCTCAGTCCAGCATCAGTCCAGCATCAGTCCAGCATCAGTTTGGTATCTGCTCTTGTCCGAAGCTGAAACACACAAACAGTACAAATGTTAACAGACACAGAAGTGATGCAGTCTGGAGTATAAAGTCATACAGAGACATCAGGATTTTCTCTGAAGTCAGACCTCGACTGACAGAATGTCTTCTTAATAATTTCAACAGAACTTGTAGGAACATTTTAATTTGGGAGCTTACCTGTCTTATTCTTATCCAGAGCTCTTCTTCATTTTCGTTTTCCCTCTTCCTGGTTCTGTCGTCTTCTTCACTGTTTTAAGCTGTTCCTCGTCGTCTTCCTCACCTCGTCTTGGGGCCGATTCTTCTATCTTTCCTCACCCTGGGGCTCGTCTGACCATTTCTTTTGCTGCCTCAGTGTGGTAAGAAAAGTAGGGACTCAGACAACTGTACTACGTATATTCCGGAATCTGCACCTCTGAAAGTGGCTGCAGAGTTTGGTGTTTCTTAACTGTTTTAAGTTTTTGCTGTATTTTTGCTGTATTCTTTCACATTTTGTTGTGATTCGTCAGCTGCTGATGGAGGTTTCTGCTCGGAGAAGAGTTTATTCAAGAGAGGAGCTTCTTTCATTGAGACAGAACAAATCTGGACAGCAACATCCAATTCCAGTGGACATCTTGAGGTGTTTTCATGGTTGCCGTGCTGGTGCAAAGGTGAAGGCTAGGAAATGGAGATATAAGCCCTTTCTTCCATCAGTCGTCATGGGAAACGTCAACTCTTTGCCAAACAAAAGTGACGAGCTGGAGACATTGGTGAAGACTGACAAAACATGCTGTAATGCAGTCTCCTGTGTTTTACTGAAACCTGGTTGAATCAAAACAACTCAGACTCAACTGTGGATCTACCTGGCTTCACTCTCATAAGGTCAGACAGAGATGCTAAAGCTAATGGCAAGAAGAAATAAGGGGGTCTGGCTTTATCTGTTAACCAGAGATGGTATAACTCCTCACATATAACTGTTAAGGAGAAATTGTGTTGTCCAGATATTGAACTGTTGGCAGTTGCTCTTCAGCCATATTATGTTCCAAGGGAGTTCAGTCATATCATAACAATACTTGTATACATTCCACCCGAGGCAACTGACTTGGATCTGTGTGATGTTTTGCATGATACTGTTGCTAGGATACAGACCCAACATCCTGAGGCACTTGTAATAATATCAGGAGATTTCAATCATGTCAGCCTTTCCTCTCACCTGACCGGATTTACACAGTTTGTTAACTGCACTACCAGAGAAAATAAAACCCTAGGCCTGCTGTATGCCAATGTCAAAGAAGCTTACAGAGCTACTGCCTTACTACCACTGGGCAGGTCAGATCATAACTTGGTTTATCTGCAGACCTGTTACAAACCTTGTGTGCTGAGACAGCCTGCAACTAAAGTCAAAATCAGAAGATGGACTCCTCAAGCTAGTGAAGCTCTAAGGGACTGCTTTGAATCAACAGACTGGAATGTGCTGCTGGAAACATATGAGGACAGTATGAACATTGACAGACAGGTTGATTGTTTTACTGAGTATATCAACTTCTGTAAAGACACAGTCATACCTGCAAAGACTGTTCACTGTTTCCCTAATAACAAACTCTGGATCACAAGCGACATAAAGGTAATCCTCAACCAGAAAAAAAGCTTTTAGAGACGGTGACAAAGAACGACTCAAAGAAGTACAACATGAGTTGAAGAGGAGACTGAAGATGGCAACGCTAGAATACTAAAAGAAGATAGAGAGGAATTTTCAACACAGCAACATCCGTGATGTGTGGAGAGGAATCAGTACCATCTCTGGACATAGCAATAAAAAGAAAAGGGAGCCAATAGTGGGTGATGTGGAAAGAGCTGATGAACTCAACCTGTTCTTCAAAAGATCTGACACTGTGGACACACCTACTTCCGCTGCTGCTCCTCCTTCTTCTCCTCAACATATGGAAATCCCCACTATACCTCCTCCTTCTCCTCTACCGTCTCCTACACATGTCTCCATAGCTGCAGCCACTTCCCTTCTAGCACCTGTACCCTTCTCTGTCACAGAAACAGGCGTGATGCTGGAGCTTGGGATACTTTGCTCTGGGAAGGCAGCTGGCCCAGATGGTGTGTGTCCAAGGCTGCTTAAAGACTGTGCTGCACAACTGTGTCAACCTCTCCACAGGATCTTCAACCTGAGTCTACAGCTGGGGCGGGTGCCTGTTCTATGGAAAGCATCCTGTATTGTACCAGTACCAAAAATCAAATGTCCGACTGAACTAAACGACTACAGACCTATTGCCCTTACCTCACACATCATGAAAACTGTGGAGCGGTTGACTCTATGCCTACTGAGGCTTAAGGTCAAAGACAAACTCGATTCACTGCAGTTTGAACCTGGAGTTTATGTGAGAATCATGTTCTTTGATTTTTCAAACGCATTCAACTCCATCCAATCCACAAGGAACAGTCCTGGCTCCATTCCTGTTCACACTGTATACATCAGACTTCAAATACAGCACTGAGTCCTGCCACATCCAGAAATACTCTGATGACACTGCTATCGTGGCATGTAACAGAAATGGACATGAAGCTGAATACAGGGATCTGATGAGTGTCTTCAGTAACTGGAGTCACAAGAACTGCCTGCTACTCAATGCCTGAAAGACAAAGGAAATGATCATAGATCTCCGCAGATCCAAACCCCATTTTCAGCCAGTGAACACTTGTGGCGTGGACATCGAGGTGGTGACATCGTATAAATATTTAGGTGTCCACCTTGATAATAAGTTAGACTGGTCTAAAAACATAGACTTCATCTACAAAAAGGGCCAGAGTCGACTTTTTTGCCTCAGAAGACTTCGATCATTAGACATCTGCAGTAAGATGCTGCAGATGTTTTATCAGTCTGTGGTAGCAAGTGTCCTGTTTTATGCTGCAGTCTGCTGGGGAGGCAGTATAAAAAAACAAGGATGCAAGGCATCTGAACAAATGGATTAAAAAAGCTGGCTCTGTGGTTGGAATCAGATTGAACACATTGGAGGATGAGGTGGAGAGATGTGCACTGAGCAAGATGGAGGCTATTCTGACAAACATGGATCATCCACTTCATATCTGCCTCAGTGAACAACAAAACATCGGTGGTGGACGGCTCCTATGCCTGCGCTGCAGGACTGAAAGATTCAGAAAACCTTTCTTACCATCAGCAATTAGACTATTTAATTCTAAAGTAAACAGATGAGAACCCAGACAACTGAATTTCCCTTCGGGGATTAATAAAGTTATTGTACTGTATTGTATTGTATTGTATTTGGTTGGGTGCTGCAGTGTTAGAACTCACACCAACCTGCTGGTCGGCTCGTTCTTCATGTGTGGAGTTCATGTTCTCTCTCTGACTGCAGGAGTTTTCTCTGGATTCCTCCTCTAATCCAAACACATTCAGGTTAACTGGGATTCTAAAATGGTCACACGTGTCAGTGCAAGCATCGACAGTTTTGTGTCGCTTTCTGTTCTCTGTGATGGACCGATGACCTCCAGCTAAACCCTCTACAGGACAAAGAGATGGATACACAAAATATTAAAACATGAATGAAGTGAATTTCTTCTTTGTCTCACCTTGTATTTCTCTGTGACAGGGATTCTTTGCTCATTGTTCCACATCTGGTTCCTTGTTCTGCTCTGATCCTTCTTGTTGTTGTGGGTCTTGGAGAGAGTTCGAAAGAGAACAAAAACAGAGCATATGAAATATCTAATGAGTCAGTTTGCTTCATGGACTTAGCTTGTGTTATTTGTCATCTCATGTTCTGGTCCTGGATCCGTTTCGGTCATTTCTTTTCTCATCTTGCTTCTGTTGCTCATTTCCTTCTTCTTTGGGACTTTTCCTTTGTCTCTGATTGTTTTTTGAAATTACTTGGTGTCATGGTGGCAGCTCTGAGGAAGAAAACACATGAATATATATTTTTCAGCTCATTCTGGCATAAATAACTACATTCTGTCAGATGGTTGTACATTAAACACTTCTGTATGTATGCAGTAACTGCAGGGTCATTCTTATTAAAGCATGTTTTAAATTACCAGTGCATCAAGCTCCCTAGAAAGTCATTTATGTTTCTCATCGCAGACTGTTCCTCATCTCTGGGTTCCCTTCTGGTGGGCTCAGTCTGTCGTCTTTATGCAACTCCTGGAACTGTGTCTCTTCTCTTGGTCTACTGGGGTCCTCCGTCCACTCGTCTTTTCTTCTTGGGTTCATGAGTCATCAGAAGTCGGTGCTGAAAGAAAAGACAAAGAAACAACGTGACCGAATCTGGTGTCAAATTTATCTCCTCTTATTGGATATATTTTTTAAAGGACACAAAACATGGTGTCCTTTGGCGATTCTTCTACTCAGTGAGCCGATGATGTGAAATGTGAGAGAGTGGTGTTCTTACCTGTTGAATGATGTCTCTCAGACTCCTCCATTAGAACTACTGCTCCACCTCCCACACCAGCTCCACTTCTTTTCACTCAGCTCCAAAAGGGGTCTTGTTTGCTGTTCCTTGTCGTCAAATTCATTCAGGTTTTGTGAAGCGCTCTTGGTCTGGGACCAGCTCACTTTGGAGATTTGGGGCTACTGTCCCTGACAGCACAATTCCTAGGATCACAGGGACACATAAAGCCTCCACCAGGATAAGGGGGCGATTCTTCAGGGGGGGTCGTTGTGGAAAGATCTGCGAAGAACAAAAAACACAAAGATATATTTTTTAATTGATTCTGACATAAATTAGACAGCTATGTACTATATACTAAATACTTGTGTCAGCATGCAGTATCTGCAGGGTCATTCTGACTAAAGCACATTTTCAATTACCAGTGCATCCTGCTTCTCCAGGCTCCTCATCTCTGAGCATCGTTCTCTTCTGGTGGGTTCCGTCCTCCGTCATCTAACTGCTGGAGCTGTGTCTTGTCCCTTCATCTACCGGGGTTCTCTTTTTCAGGTGTCTTTTCGTCTTGGTTCCTGGAGTCATCAGAAGTCAGCCCTGAAAGACAACATGCAAAAACAACATGCAGAATCCAGTGCAAAATTTCTCTTCTCCTATTGGAGGTTTCAGATTATAAATCAGCAGGTCTAAAGAATAAAATCGAAAGCTGTGAAAATCACCTTTACATGCGGCAGCTGTGGATTCATCTTAATTACCTCGTTGGCCAGCAGACCTTGTTTTTGGAGAGGAAACTACAACACAGTGACAAAAAAATGTGGTTAAAATTAATTAAGGTCAAGTTTTAGGGCATTTTGCCGGAGGTTCACCTTCAGGAGGCCCTAAAGTTGGAGAGGAGTTAGAGGAGGAGTACAAGCTAGAGTTGGTGGAAAAGACAGAGGAGGAGGAGCTAGAGGAAGAGAAGCTAGGGAGGGAGTAGGAGACACTTGGGGAGGGGAGATTGCAAAAGAAAATAAGGGAGGGAGGAGATGTGAGTTGGGAGGAGGAGGAAGTGTTAGAGGGGAAGGGGAGATGTTAGAAAGGAGTCTTGGGGAGGGAGCAGAGGAATAGATAAGGAGGGAGGGAGGAGGTGTGGAAGGGGAAAAGCTGCGTAAGAAGTTTGGGATGGAGATAAAAGAAGAAGTGAGAGTGTGAGGAGGAGAGCTGGGTGAAGACTCGAGGGAGGAAGCAGAGAAAGAGAGATTAACAGAGACCTTTTAATGGTACTATGTGCACTGTGGTAGTAAGATGATGCCACATTCTCCATCACCGCTATAAAACACTGATACATTAACCAGCTGTGGCGCACAAAACCGCAGTCATGATTATGCATGCTGAACCTCAGCATCATGTGCAACCAACAACAGACCGTCTGAGAAATAAGCACACAAACGCATGATGTTCTGTCACAATACAGTCTCCAAGTTAGAAACTGGAAATCAAAATGCGTGCATGAGCATACAGTCACTGACACAGTTCAGAATAAAAGAGCACAACAGCTCTCGGACTCTGATTCAGACTGAAAACACTTTTCAGAGTGATGAAATAACAACATGTGGAGTTTAAGGATTTAGATGACAGATTCCACTGAGAGCTGAGCTCAGTTCAGCTCAAATCTGACGCTGTGTTTTAAACAACATCTGAACATCAGTTCACAAACCGGAT
The DNA here is from genome assembly GCF_022539595.1 of Amphiprion ocellaris. NCBI lineage: Eukaryota > Metazoa > Chordata > Actinopteri > Pomacentridae > Amphiprion > Amphiprion ocellaris. The sequence goes on along the minus strand of NC_072766.1, from coordinate 34,699,095 downwards.
CAGCTCTGAACTTAAAACCATCTGAGTCTCCCACAACATTTTCAACCTGCTAAACTCAGCTGTTGTGTTTACACCTGTACGTTCTGACGTCATGACGTTTCCCCACATGCTTCACAGCACCACAGTCTCCATGGTTACCAAAAATGCATACTGTTAGCATTTAAAAAAAAGTCCTACTGCAAACTTGTCTGTTTCTGAAAGTTTCTCCAAGGTTAGCAAAAATCTGTATTTTTATCATTTTATAAATAAAAAAAATAAATAATGCTGGTGCCATCTTGTTCCTAAAATTTTCTCAATGGTTAACAAAAGTCAAACCCCAGCACCCCTCAGTCCCCCCACACAAGCACTCACCATCAACAAACACCTGGCAACCTCCATCGTACGCAAAGTAAACCCCAACAAAGCCACTGGCCCAGACAGGCTCAGGGGCAGGGTACTGAAGGACTGTTTCATCCAGCTAGGTGGAGTGTTTACCGGGTTGTTTCAGCACCTCTTGGACTCAGGCATCATTCCAAAACAGTGGAAGGAATCCACCATCATTCCTATCCCCAAAAACACAAAACCGAAAGACCTGAAGGACTACAGACCAGTGGCCCTGACATCCATCCTCTACAAATGCATGGAGTGAGTTGTATGCCATCAGCTGTTGGGTGAGCTTGAAGGCAAACTGGATCCACTCCAGTTTGCCTACAAAACAAAAAGAGGTACTGATGATGCAAGTCCTCACTCTTTTAGATACAGTCACTAAACAACTGGACTCCACACACCCACACACAAGAATTTTATTCATGGACTTTTCAGCTGCTTTTAACACTGTAAATAACAACACCCTGCTACATCGCCTCTCTGACCTCCACGTTCACCCCACACTGATTTTATGGATAAAGGACTTTTTAATGGACAGACCACAGCATGTGTTTTTAAATGGTTTTAAATCCAGTTCAGTGGTTTTAAAAACAGGGCTGTGTTTTGTCGCTGGTCCTGTTCTCTGCTTATACCAACAACATCACCTGTAGCAGGGAGGGACTGAAGCTTATTAAATATGCAGACGACATGGCCATGGTGGCACACATCACCAACACCCAGGCCCTGACACAATACCAGCAACAGGTTCACACCCTGGTCCAAACTTTTGCTGGAAGTTCACTGGAACTCAATATTTTAAAGACCAAAGAACTATGCTGTGGATCTTCAGGGAAAAGCCCAGACCTGTTCCAATCCCTGAAGATCCACGGTCTGTCTGTGGAGCAGGTGGAGACTTTTAAATATCTTGGGGCAGAGATTGACACCAGCCTGTCCTTTGGCCAGCACGCAAACTCTGTCCACAAAAAGGCACAGCAGCGTCTCCACCTGCTCAGAAAGCTCCGTTCTTTTAACATCAGCAAAAATATTTTAAACCTCGTTTATAAATCACTCTTCGAACCCATTCTCACCCATAACATCTCAACCTGGTTCAATTTCCTCACCATCAAACACAAAACAAAACTTTCCCGAATAATAAATCAGGCCAGTAAAATTACTCAAACAGCCCAAACCTCTCTGTGTGAACTGTACGGATGCTCAGTGATGAGGAGAGCCACCCTCGTCACTGAGGACCCCTCACATCCCCTCCACCACTCCTTCATGCTGCTGCCATCAGGCAGACGCTACAGAACCCCACTGGCCAGGAAAAACATTTACAAAAAATCTTTCAAAAATATGGTCTTGAAAATGATGATTATCATTATTATCATTGTTGTTGTTATCAATCTAAAGTATGTATGTGCACGAGTTTCCACCATCTATGAACTTTTTTCTCACCACATCTGGCCCCTGATTGATAATGATACTGGAAACAAAATCAAGAAATGAAGCTCCCAATCAAACAGCATCATTAACTCACCAGTAAACATCATGTTTATTAGTAAAACACTGACAGAGTCCATTTTCTGGCAATATTACTTCTGATATTTTATATACATGTTGATTTTAATACTTAGTGTTACTTAGGTTTTGGTTAAAGATGTTCCTGTTGATGGAGTATTGTTGGAGTTTGGTATTTTTACTTTTGCTTTATTCAGTCCCTGGCACTACACTCTGTTCTTGTTTGTAATTTTTAAATCATATATATATTTTTTTGTTGGTTGGTCTCTGGTTTGTTTTAAGTTATTCATTTTTGTTTTCTTAATGTGAAATAAAAATCAGTATCATAAAAGGTCCTGGAATTTCAAGTGTCTTGTAAGTTTTGAATGATTGTGGACTTTTGAAAAAAACAAAACAAAGATGAAGCAGAAAATCTTTATCAGTTTGTTATTGCTGGAATATAATTACTTGTTTTTGTTAACAATATTGTAAATATATTAATTTAATGTTAGAGCACACTTTGAGTCTGTAAACTGCCCCTTGATGAACAATATTAATACTGACATTTAAAAAAAAAGACAACATCCCTTTTGAGATTGTTGTATTTTGAATAACATCACTTTTACTTTTTTACTTTTATGACTTTGAATAATGTATTAGTACTATTAGTGTTCTTATTATTATTCTTATTATTCTTAGCATTATTTTTAGTTAACAGTAAGAACGGTCACTTCCGGCGGAAGTGACCGTTGTTACCGTTAGCTTCGACGAACCATCGCTAACCTGTACTGATGTGTGGAAGTTTTTATAGACGGTTGTTTTGTGTCTCGGATAAATATTGTGTCACTTAAAGTAAAGATGATCTCAGTCCAGAATCTGAGAGAGTTGATCAACGAGCGACTAACTGCTGCTGCTGAAGAAATATTCATAGAGTTTGAAAAAATCATCGTCCAGTACCAGGAGGAGATCGACCGTCAGCGCCGACTGCTGGATAATAGCTGGAAATCAGAGATAAAGTTAAACACAGCAGGTTTGTGGAACTGTGATGGTCTGAAGAAGCTGATAGAAGTAAAGTGAGGAGCTGCGGTTTGTGTGGATGAAAAGCAGGATAACTTTCACATTTCTCAGCTGACTCCAACTGGTGTTTAAGTTTCAGGGTTTCGAATGAACTGTGAAAGCCACGTTTTCCATCTTCCATGTATAATATATGTTAATTTAATACAAATGAAATGTACAGAAAGTCTTTTTCTTTGTGAAAGTTGAATTTTCTATCTATGTCCCCATAATTTTAGCTTTTCTGGTGTTCCACATCAAACCCAACTCATTCACTTGGACACACTGACAAATATATTACTACATACTAACTGGTCAATTATTCGTAGTAATTGACCAGTAAGTGTGTCATAAATATCAGTGTATTTCCACAATGTGACAGACCTTCTGTACATTTCATGAACATCAAAATAAAATATGTTATTTCTGGATGGGGGAAAAATATGACCAAAGGAAAACAGGCTAAAATCATATGGGAAAATGTAACTTTAACAGTTCCTTATGACAGTAGTAGCTTCTGTTCAGCCACCAAGTATTTGAGGTCATGTTATTCCAATTATTACTCATAAGTGATCATTTCTGAGTAAAACAGAACAAAATAGAAGTGAAACAGACACTGGCAGTCAGTCTGCATTCTGTAATTTTATCACGGTGAAACGATAAAGGTTCATTGCAAGACAGACAATTTCTAATTACACAGTTACATTTATTGAACCCAGGTAATACAGCAGTGCAACATGTTTACATGATATATGGACACTATCGTACAGTATAAATAGGATGGAATATAAGTGTGGTATAGTACAAGATGAGCTGTGGTAGTATTTAAACAGTTTCCAATAGAGTACAGCAGTTGAAAAGGTAAATAAATACTTACACAGGCAAGAGCCTATCCCAAACGATATGAGGTAGGTGGACACCCAGTGTGGATCACCGGTTCATCACAGCACAACGCTGAGACAGATGGATACCTCAACCTTCAGAAAGGACAACAACATTTTCAGCAAAATATGATGTTAAACTGCTATTAAACCCTTGTAAACCAAGGATGCAACTACTTTTTGGAGATGCTTCGTAGGCAAATGAAAGCCTCAATTATGGGTAATTTAGTTTATATGATTAGTAAAGTCTGAGCTTTCATAGCTAGTTAGCATTATTGCTAGTTATTTATTACCAGACTGTGGTGGCCTGCTATTAAGTACTCAACACAATGTTATAATATAAAAACACAACCAAAAACAATTGTTCAGTAACGAGTACCATGTCTATTTCCAGCAAAATAAGCCAACATGTTATCTTTCGGGAAAAAAAAAATTGTCACATTTTATAATATAAAAATACAAACAACAATTCCTTAAAAAAGTTGTCAGGTGACATGCAGACTGTTTACACAGAGAAGACAGGTGTTAGGATTTTTTATCTCACAAAGGTACTAATAACACTGAAATTTATGTTACATATCAGTGTTATCATATTGATAATAATAACCATTTAATGTGCAATGAATCCATGAGTTGTGCTTGACCTTTAAGAGGGAAGAGATGGAGCTAAGCACTAACTCCAAGCTCTGATGGATGCAGACAGGTGGGGCTGGAAAGTTACAGCTTACAAAAAATGCTTCTTCTACACATGCACACACTAAAAACAAAGATAGAGCTTTGGCCTTGATACACAGCACATTCCTACTTTCTTACAATGTGACAATTAATTTTACTGAAACTGCTATCTCAAGGTTGTTTGAGCGAGAAAACCATAATAATCCTCCCTATGAGATACCACTAATGGCTACATGACATCTTAGGTAATAATAGAATAATACTAACTGGTAGAAAGCGGGGAAAAGTTTGCAGGAGGGTTGTTTTTACAGGGTGCGGCTCCTGGGGATTGGATGAATCGTGTGCCAGGAGATATGGACATATCTGTACACCAACTAATGGGAGAGCTAAGTCTAAACCACGGTTTATCCCCACTTTTAGCCAATCACATTTCAGCATTTGAATTAGAGGTTTATTTCTATGGCCAGTCACACAATATTAGACAAAATAAAATGTTGTGTTCACTTTTGATTTGATCCTTTTCTGGGAGGCTGTTCCAAACAGAGAAGGTCCTTGTACAAGATCTTTTGAGACACTGATATTTACAAAATAATCAGCTTAATTGGAGAGAAGTAGTGATGAAGTGTAAACTTAGTTACAAATCAAGGCCCGAGTCTATGACTTGACCGTGTTCAGATCTTCAAAAAATCACCAAGAGAAGTCAGCATTCGGAGGGCAGCAGGATTTATTTGTCGACAGAAAATCCAGGAATAATTTTTAGCAGTGATAACACCTAAAGAAACTGAACTGTGCGCTGTCTTTTATGCTGAGAGCGTTGGTCATTTTTCCACGCCTGTAGGGCGTATTATAGGAGTGACAGTTTTTACACCCTTATACCTTTCTTAATCTATTGGTCAGATCTTGTCACCAAATATCATGTTTCACTGTCAGATTACATTTCACAGTGGGCATGTGTATTAGGTTATCATTAGGTCATGTATCACAAAGAATATGCCCAGATATGTTCAGACTTTCAATCCACATCTTACCCCTTATTTTGTGATAGATTTCATGCATATCATACTTGTGTGTTTATTATGATTCCAATATATGTTAAAAGTTAAAGTACCTCGAGTATACATCATTATGCATTGGACATTCCACATTTCACCTCCTAGAAAGCATACATCTTCACTCCAGAATTATTAATTGTACTTTATGACCTCCTTTCAATCCTTCCCTTTCTCACACTTTCTGGGGCTTCTTTTCCCTCACACATTCCTCATAATCAAAACATCAATGGTTATTGGAATATTCAACATTAAGTACTTCACACACTTATACTACTTGTCAATAGCATCAATAGCGTCTGTCAGCAATTCATCCTCATTTACTTTCTGCACATCATACTCAGAGAAGAATATTCTACTACAGTAGTTTGTCTTCTATCTCAAAAAACAAACACATTCAACACAGGACATGACAAAAGTATGGTGGCCGAGAGGTGCAAACCAAATTTACATAATGCAAAACACTTTTACAACCTCCAAGACAAATTTACAAGCGACAAAACACTTTTACAAGTCCAAAAACACTTTTACAAATCCAAATTTAACCGGAAAGGGAATGTCCCAACTCCGGGGTTGAACCGGAAGTGACAGCAAGGAGCGGCTAATGCACTCTGTCGGTCTGATCTGCGCCATTTAAACACTCTAAAGACCCACCACACGAAAACAAAACCGCGTCAATCGGTTCATATGTTCCCCACAAAACGGGCAAAACATCACCCGCTCGCTGTCCATCTTGGTTCACCATTAACAACAACCAAAAGTTGCTTTAGCCACTCCTCGTCAATCTTCCTCACAACTCATGGGCCTGAAAGGATCTGCTGCTAACATCTTGGTGCCAAATACAAAAGCACACCTTCAGGATCTAGTGAAGTCCATGCCTTGACAGATCAGGGCTGTTTGGGCAGCAAAAGGGGCACCAACATAATATTAGGCAGGTAGTCATAATGTTATGTCTGATCAGTGTAAGTTCTCAGTGTTAAATAAAGAAAACACCCTTTGAATTTAGACACTGGTTACAGATGTGTGATCATCCAATAGGAAGTTTTTTATCCACATCAGATTTCTTTGGCAGGCAGAGTCGCGTCTCAACAAGATAAAGGACAGATGAGTGCTGAGAACACAGATTCAATATCAGGCTGGTTTGAAATTTTCAGTTCACACACAGATATATACAATTCAGACAAGCAATCACTCTCACATTCACACCTATGGACAACTTAGAATAACCAGTTTACCTCAGCACGTTTTTGGACTGTAGGAGGAAGCCGGAGTACCTGAAGAAAACCCACACATGCACAGGGAGAACATGCAAACTCCATGCAGAAAGATCCCTGGCTGTGACACAAACCGGGGACACGACGTTGCCAACCACTGAGCCACTGTGCAGCACTGAAACAAACATTCACATAAAAAAAAAACCCTCTTCTGCTAAAATAAAAAAAAAAGTTTCCATCCTTTTCCTTTCCAAACTAAGAACTCGGCCAAATCACTAGTTACAGTTGTTTTATAAATGAATGGATCATCAGATTTTAAAGGGTTGGAAACAAACCAGCAGTAAATATGTAAAGATGCAGAATCCTGATATACACTCTGCTTCATCTTATTCCTCAGAAACCGACCAGCACTGCACAGCCAACAGGATTAGTTGATCAGTCGCAATAAGGAAACAGTTCTGAAAAATGAAAAGTCCTTTTTTTTTTTAAATTCTTGAAGCAGTTTGACAGTTTTCTAATTTTCTGTGATCATAAATTTAAATTTAGGGGATTTTTGTGACTGTTGGTTTGAAAAGGGGTAATAATTGTTTTGAACAACACTGTAAATACCAACACAGCTGCAGACAAAGTCTTCAGTTCAGTCAAACTCACTAAAATGAACTCGCTGAGGACACCAGTTAACCAATTAATCACTCAGTGAAAACAGAAAAGTGTGCAGTTTTATTTTATTACTACAAAATATTTGTGTTGAACATCACACTGTAGAGTTGTGATGACATTGTTTTAGTTTTGTTAAAAGCAAAATCACCAGATAATATTTATTTTTATTAAGTAACAGAAAGTGTACAATGTGAAAAATTGAATTTGAAAAGACCAGACTGTATCAGCTTTCTAGATTTCAGTACAACAATCTAAAGAAAAAAGTTGTTTGACTTAACATTAAAAAATATGTCAAGCTTGTAAGTTTTAAGGTCATTTTTACAGTTGTTAACATTAGCGTAAACTCATCACAAAAAATTGTAATGATTTGGGGGTTTTGCGAAATATTTACAAGCCTTTTTCTACATTTTATTTTCTTCTGTAAAAGATTCTTCGATAAAATAATGCAGTTCTTCTGGAATATCAGGACTTAAGAAACTGTAGATGATGGCGTCCAAACAACTGCAGGTGCTGCAGAGATGGTTTTAATTTGGTTTATGGATTCAAACCTAAAACACGTTACCTTCTGACACTTTCATAAAAACCAGATGGTAAAAAAAAGACAACTCAATAGTCACTAAATTAATGCTAATGTGTTGCTTTAAATGCACAAGAAGAATTTAAAAGTTCACATATTTGAAATGAGGGCTGGAGTAAACAGGGAGGACGACAGCAGCCAGAGACACGGACATCACGTAGACCATCACGGTGGCCAGCCTCACCCACTTCTTGTTGGCTTTGGCCACCAGCTTTGCCTTCTTCTCTCCGGTGTCGGTGGGCGATTTGCCCCGGTCCGCAGGGCCGAATCCCGGGGTCCAGGTCTTCGGGTCCCGCATGGTGGAGGAGGACCGGAGGGGGCGGTGTGTGCGGTCCGTCACAGCCAAGCATTGTGTCTGCAGACCCGGCGGAGATCCGTCAGTCTCCTGGTCCCTCCATCATCCCGGTGTGGAGCCACAGCTGGACCCCACCAGGTGTTTATACCCGGACTGACCCGTGTCAAGTTAACAGGAGTCAACACGGAGCAAAAACTCACCAGTTGTGCCTTCAAAATAAAGGCCAGATTTTATTTATTTTCCTTTTTTGTCCGTCCTCTTCTTGTCTGACCCTCTCAACTGTTTTCTGAACGCAGAACTGCGATGTTTAGCGCCTGCAATGCAGACTTCACTGGCTAATTAGCATTACCTAGGATGGCTGAACTAATTGATCTGTGTGTTTCCTGAGCTGATAACCAATGCCGTAAACACTAGAAAAGCTGTGCTGGTAAAATAGAAGCAACTGGACCACGGTCCACTAGTTAGTGACCCCTGCTCTAGACAGATTTGGAGTCATTTTGGAAAATTTTCAAATTACTTTGAACATTTCTCAGTCGTTTAGGATTCTCTCCTCAGTTTATTTTTTCTGGTAATCAGCTACAGAACACTTTATTATTGAGAAATGTGTAACATTATAGATAATAATTCATAACGTTCTCTGTGTGGTTTCATTAGTCGTTGATCTACTGATAGAGCCTTAAACAATAGCCACTAGTGATCTATGTGGTTTAATTGTGCATCCATCTACTAGTAATGCCTTGGGGCTCCATAAGCGGGAGAGTGTGCGAAGCTTCACGGAAGAGGGAGCGGAGAGCGGCTTGCTAGTTTTCTCATCATTCTCTCTTCGTTATTTCTGCATTTTAAGGGTAAATAACGAGTAAAAATGGTGTAAAATTAACAAACGTTTGTTTTCAACGTTTTTCTCGGTGTCTCAGTTCTTAGGTTTGCTTAAAAGTTTATGTTTTTGCCTCATCTGAAGCGTTAACAGCGAGCTGTCAGCATGTAAGCTAGCTGCTGGAGACCTAGTTGTCCCGCTGACTGTTTTGGCTTTGATAACCTTTGTACAAGTCACATTTTCAGTCCTAATTGCAATGTGACGTTCATGTGCTAATTTTACAATTGAAAAAGTCATTGTTTTCATGCAAGCTAAATCAGTTCCCTTCAAACTACTCAGGCATCAGAGAAAAGGTATTAAAGTGATCTTCAGACAACCTGTTGGTGACAATGTATATCCTGAAATGAGCAAAGTTACCACTAGGTGTCAGCAACAGACAACTAAAACAGATAAAGCTTTGGTGTACTTATTTTGCCTTGTTTTCTTTCATTTGGGACATATTTGGAGACATTGTGAACAAATTTCAAGTAATTTTTGACAAGTTTATGCTAGTTTGGACAAGTTATTTTAGATAATTGTCAAGTTATTGTGGATGAAGTGCAAGTAATTCTGAAAACACAAACTCATGAAAAACTTGGAAACACTAACACATTATATCCTGTTTTGAGCGAGGTACGCAAGCGACACATCCACTTAGGCTGGATCCAGACCTGGACTACGCTCCTCTTCCTCCAGTTCCAGAACAAGGTGATAATGGTCCACTCTTGGAAGCAGAAGGTGGTGATTCACCACTCAACAAGAACAAAGAGGAAAAGACAGAAGAAGAGGCCTGGTCTTCTCCCTCAGCTCCCCTTCATCCACCTCCTGTGCAGAAAACCACAGTGACAGTCATATTAAGGCCCAAATAGCAGATATCTTACTCTGCTCTTATCCTGCAGCTGAACATGCACAGGATCAGCTGCATGAGTACAAACGAGCAAGGAGACTGCTCACGAAAGAAGCTTGACAATGGAGACTGGAGACCGAGGATGAGGGCGAGGCCTTGGATGAGGATGAGGACATGGGAAAAACAGTTCTGGGGATCAACAAGGACCCTACGATCCAAAGGCATGCCATCTGTGTGGCTAGTGTGGACACTGATGAAAAGACTGCCCTGGAGCTCAGAAGAATGATGACAGATCGCCATTTCAGCCCTCGGACTGAGAGTGGGAGGTGGACCAGTACAACACTCACATCACGCCATTGGGTGAGCCACAGTCTGATGATTATGACAAAGTAATGTTTCCTCTTGATTACTGTGAAGCCAAAGGCAATACGTGTAAAACTAAAAGTCCACATTTGCTGTGGATAATGACGATTTATCAGGTTACAAGACATTGCCATGACTATGTCAAGACATGATGTCACTTCCTGAGCAGAAGTAGGATCAACATTGTCTGTTTGAAAGCATTAGCCTCATCAAAGCCTCAGAAGGGAAGTGGTAAAACATGTAGAACTGTGGGTGCTGAGAGCTTCCACTCCACCGTCATGCACACCAGACACCTTTAAAGTAAAATATTTAATTGTTATGTGACCACTGACCAGTTAACCTGAATGACTGAGACTTTGTGATATTTCAGCATCATCCTCACCTCCTCTTATTATGTTATAAAATTCTACAGATTCTTTGCTGTATATTTATGGTCTCTGCTGCAAATCTGTTGTTGGTTCAGTCTCATTACAACTTACCTCATTTGCAAACAAATGTTGCACATCTGGATAAGGTCTGCTGCTGCTCTTTCAGTGTATCTCTTCCCCTCACAGGATGAGCTGTTTTTGGAGGCAGCTCCACACTTGTCATTGGCAAAACCTGCAAATTGGGAGTGGAAAGATCTGGGACTCTGGCTCCACAGAACAGGACTGAACCTCACTGCCTTCTGTCCCAGGGAAGGGGATCCCAAATTGACGTTGGAGGGTGATGTGTCAGAAACCCTGGTATGAGAACATAGCTCATAGTGCACACACACACATATAACGGTTTCACAGAGCTGTTTAAATATTAAACATTGGTGGAAAACCACCCTAAGGTTATTTAAAAAGTTTCCTGTTAGAGAAATCATAGATGCTGTCCAAGCCAGATGAATGATAAGATCTGCAGTGGGTGGATTTAGCGATTCATGCTCGAGTACAAAACTCCAAATTGTTACACAAATTAGTTTCAGATCTGTATTATTAAGAGATCAATAAAAGATGATTTGTCAGTACATCTGGGGTTAAGACAAGTGAATACTTTCTTCCAGAAGAGGCGGGGACACATTACTGCTCTTTACAGTCATACGGCATCCTTGCATCCTTTCATCTACATACAAAGTTCTTATCATATTTTAGATGCTGCTCAAAAGCCTTTTTTAAATTCAGTTGTTCAATTCGGTCTAAAGAACACCTCAGTCTGCTATTTGCAGACGGCCCCTGTTCACTCGTTGCACAGCCGGCTGTGCATAGAAACCAATGTTATTTCTGCACCTTGAAAGACAGCGACTTTTGAAAAACTGGCCTTGTAGCACATTGTCTAGCTTACAACGATTTGAAAGAGGCATCGTTTATGTTTTTACAAGGTATATCTCATGAGTTATTGATGCCGGAAGTCCGAATCTGTGAATATCTTTCCAACTTTACCGAACTAACAGTCTAAAATGGGCCAATAATAGAGAAAATACGGATAAATCAACTGAAATAGTTAGAATTAATGCATTTCTGTTAAAAATGGTTGCCATAGCTAGCTAATAGCAGCTAATAGTGGTTAATATAGCATGGTGTTATGTATAAACGGCTAAAACAGTTGAAATTACTAAAAATATATTAATTGATTAATAGATATAGATCAGAATAAATGGTTGACAAAACTAAAAGGAGCCAGTGATGGTGAAAATATGGATAAGTGGTTGACACATCCAGCTAACAGTGGCTAATAGTGGTTAAAATAGCTTGATGTTATGTATAAACAACTAAAACAGTTCAAATTACTAAAAAAAAAGATAAATAGATATAGATAGAAATAAATCGATGATACATCAAAAATTGGCCGATAATAGAGAAAATATGGACAAATCAGCTGAAATAGTTGGAATTAATGCATTTCTGTTAAATATATGGTTGACATAGCTAGCTAATAGCAGCGAATAGTGGTTAAAAAAGCATGGTGTTATGTATAAACAGCTAAAACAGTTGAAATTGCTAAAAATATATTTTTTGATTAATAGATATAGATAGGAATAAACGGTTGAGACGTCTAAAAATAACCAATAATAGAAAAATATGAATAAATCAGCTGAAATAGAATTAATGCATTTCTGTTAAATATATGGTTGACATAGCTAGCTAATAGCAGCGAATAGTGGTTAAAAAAGCTTGAAATGAATGAGTTTCTGTTAAATCAGTGGTCTGTTTATTATTCTCCAGACCTGCACCGCGGTGTGTTTCCAGCAGATGTCAGCAGAGTGAAGCCCGGTGCTCGGTGTCGGTGAGTCCGGACTGGGGCAGCTGCTCTCGGAGGTTCTGTGTCTTTAAGGCCGGGTGCTGACGGTTCTCGGTCGGCTGCGGCGCCTGCTCAGTGCTGCGGCGCCTGCTCAGTGCTGCTGCCGCTGGACGTGGACCTGCTCCGTGCTGAACATCTGCTGCGGTCGGTGTGTGTCTCCGAGTGCGTTTGCGTCTGAATATGGACTGACGGAGGGAGGCTTTTGTTGTTGTCAGCCCGGTGGTCCTTTCTGCTGGAGCTGCACTTTCACCGGAGAATGCCCATAAGAACCGGAGCTGTGCTGCTGCACGGATAGCGCAGGAATTACACCGGAGAAACACGGTACTGTGATTCATTTATTACCGCTTTGTGTTCATTTCCCCTGCTTTTGTTTATTATTCTCATTAGAATTTAAATTAAAAAAAAAAAAAAAAAAAAAAAAAAAGAAGAAGCTCTCGCGTGAGGCTGAAGCATCGTCTCCAATCGCAGCATCGCGAGTTCATCCCACCGGGGGCTGCGGGTTTGTTTACCCGCAGGAAAGGACACTTTGTTCGTGTTTCAGGCTCCGGATCGTCGGTAACCGGGTCGGCATCCTGCAGCCGTCACCTCCCGGTTGTTCATGTCGGTCAGATGGAGACAGTGAAGGCAGCAGCAGCTCTCAGGCCTGCAGCAATACACTGAAGTTATACAGCAGCGTTAACAACAAAAGCAGAGCAGCAGCATTTATTAGATGTTAAATACCGGATCACAGGTGACGGTCCTGCAGAGAAAATATTACTTAAAGCATGTGATTGGGTCACTGTGGGTAAAGTAACAGTGCTAATACTGCATTAGAATGGATCTTGTCAGTGTAACATTATTCTATATACCACGACATCACTGTTACTCGTGCATGTATGTGTAAACAGCATTTTGTTTTTTTTAAAAAAAGAATGTTTTTAGCTATTTTCAGAGCAATTCACCGTTATTTTTGAGTTTTTCTGTTCTTAATTAAAATAACACAAGACAAGAAAGCTTTATTGTGATTATACACAGTGCAAAATGAAATTCCAGATGATTTTTCTCTTTTAAACACACAAGATAAATACGTTAAAATAAAATAAAAAAAATAACTAAGTCGTGGAGTAAATTAAATAAATAGTAATCTTTACAAAAAATGTGCAAATAGTGGATGACAAATAGCAAAATCAATGAGGGGAAAAAAAATGACATGTTAACCCTAAAAACAAAACAGTAAACAACTGTAAAATAACATCCACATCAAGAATCTTTATTTTCACAGATGGTCTGTGATTCTTTTGCAGCCAGGCACAGTAAAATGACAATTTTTTTAAAATTTAAAACTGTGTTTAAATTGACAAACTCTAGTTCATATATTAAATAATATAATTTTGCAGATAATCGCTGTTATTTTACAGATACTCTTCTTATTTAAACTTACAGATTTTCTGTTTTGTTAAATTATAGATGATATCTCATTGAAATCATCGAATAAAATATAATTTAGATTTTACTGTTCACTGTAAAAACAAACAAAAATTCAAAACAAAAAATCATTCAGTTGTTCACTAAATCAACCTTGAGTAAAATTACACTTTTTCACTGTAATTAAATCAGCAAAACTATAATTTTACAGACGTTTCCCTTTTTTGAAAAAAAAGTATATTAAGGACTGTTAGTTGTTATTTTAGACTTTTTCATTTTTGTTAATTTACAGAAAATGTCTTGTAAAATAACAAAAACTACTAATATGCATATAGACTGAAATAATCATAAATAATGTTGACATTTAAAAAATATATTTTTTATAAAAGCTTATTCATTCTTTTACAAACTTGACAGTAATTATCACATTTTTTTCTTTATTTAAACCAGAAAAAATAGTAATTTACAGATATTTGCTGTTATTTGAAAGAAAAAATGTGTATATTAAGGACTAAAAAATAGTTTAAATTGTAATAGTTATTTTTACAGATTTTTCCTGTTTTGTTAAATTTCTTGTATTATCTAGGAACAATTTTACATGTTGATTGATCTCATTTTTTTCTGGTTTAATTGATGATTTGTTTTGCAACCAAACTGTTCAATAAGAGGCCAGGACAGCCAGACCCAAAGCTGCACAATCCTTAATGTGTAAATTAACATTTTTTTCAATGATTTTACTAAATATGTAATCAAATAACAAAACAAAACAGGGGAAATCTGGAAAATAAAAGTTAAAAAAGTTATTTATAATTTTTCAATCATCAATGTGCTTCTTTCTCCCCACATAATGGCAAATATCTGTAAAATAGCAATATTTTTTGCTGATTTAAATACAGTAAATGTAGTGTCATTCTGTTTTCGAACATAAAAGACCAAGTTACTATTTGTAAAAATACTTTTTTTAATGTTGCAATTATTTACAGTTTCAGCCCCTTCTCATCTTTACAGTTGACATGTAAATTAATAATCTTTTCCTGTTGTTTTTCTAGTTATTTTCTGTATTTTAGCAGAGCAAGGAAAGTCTATAAAATACATAGCTGAAGTGCTTTCCAGTAGAGAATTGAGAATCATTAATTTAAGTATTGCGGCTAAGACACTACAATTTCATTTAGTATATAAAATTACCTGACTAATTAACGGCCTTAGTTTTGATTTCTTAGGTTTCAGTCAGAGAAAAAAACTCTTTTCTAAGTTTAGGTTCCTTCTCAAAAGTGGTTCCTGACATGATGAACTCACTCCCATGCTCAAACATTAATACGCCTTAATTAACAGGACAGAAAGTTTCAATTTAGCGGGTTTTAATAAGTCAGCATCCTGGCAGGGTGCTTCAACTTGTACATTTTACAGTTTCTGGTGCAGCCTCAGTAGCTTGAAGTTACAGAGGTCAAGAAAAATGACACTTTTCCCACTTTCAACAATCCTTCCTCTGACCATAAACCACCTCAGACTCAAGTCCAGAACCCAGATCTTCCCTCTGTGATGTAGTTAGTGTCATGATCCAGGTTTAGAGGCCTTTAGTTCGTGGTTAAAACACACCCTCAGTGCTTATAGGAAACTGTCCGTCACTCAGGTAGCCGTCCAGTCTCCCTCCTCTCTCCCAGTTTGGGCCTCCACCCTTCGTACTGGGACTCCTGCCAGAGCTCGCTGTGATTTAGAGCGCTGACCACATGCGTCCACTGCCATATGCTTCACCAAACAGCTCATATTTAAAGCTTCTGTAAGCTATCAACCTTTCTATGTGAACCTCTGCTGATGTATCGTACTTCTTAAACAGTTTCCACCAAATTTCTAACGCATTAAGTCTCTGCTGACGGCGCTGAAATCCAGACTTTGTTGGATCAGAACACCCAAAGCCAAAGCATGTTAGGATCTCAAGTATTTATGTGAGACTGCCTGAGATGTTGAGATCCAAATGCCTGAAGTCTTGGGTGACCCAGAGGCATTTTGATACCGATGTTTGTTCAGAGAGTATGTTTTCAACCTACTTGTGGAAAAACATTCAGACCATCATGGGTTGCCACTAAAAATTGCTTTCTTTCAGGGTCACCAAGAGGGAAGCTTTGGGATTAATGGCTGCTCTGAAATGAATGAAATGAAACAGTACAGTAGAAACACATACAGGATATAAAGTAATTATTCAAGTTTATTTTTGTTAGGGAGAGGAGGAACCTGCATCATTACTTCATTATTAAATCTTTTTTTTTTTGGTTGTTCAGAGGATTATTTGATGCAACTTTTGACTAAATACAACATTTTTATATCTTTTGAGATGCTCATAGCCCAAAGACATATTGAAGATTTGCAAATAGATTATTTTCCCAGTTAATCAATTAGTTGTTTTTTAAAAATAAAATATTAGAAAATGGTTAAAAAAATAAAAAATAAATAAATAATGATCAGTGTTTCCTAGGGCTGCCACAAACGACGCGTCGACTAATCGCCTGAGCACGATACGTCATCAAAAGCGGAAGTGAGCGCGCAATGCAACAGAAATCACGGTCCGAGTGGAGCGCGGAACACGCATGGACATCCGCGCCGTATCGTGCATATATAGTATATGCATATATTATATACGCACAATACAGCGTGGACATCCGCGTTTACGATACAGCGCCGACATCCGCGCCGCATCGTGCATATACTATATATGCACGATACAGCGCGGATGTCCATGCGTGTTCCGCGCTCCACTCGGACGGTGATTTCTGTTGCATTGCGCGCTCACTTCCGCTTTTGATGACGTATCGTGCTCAGGCGATTCGTCGACGCGTCATTTGTGGCAGCCCTAGTGTTTCCCAAACCCAACACAAAGATATTCACTTCAGTGTTACAGGGGAGGAAGGAAACCAGAAAAAACTGCAACAAAAACAGTTTTTGTCAGAAGAAATTTCTAACCCTAAACAGTTAGTTTTGAGGGTGTTTTATAAAGTAATCTATTAAACTGAGGCTTGACTTTAAAAAATTATCAGAGCAAATGTATTTGAAATCTTAATATCTGTTTAAAAAAATCCCAATTAGGTATTTTCCACAAATGTTTTTCCTTTGGTTGTTTGGTCTATAAAATGTCAAGAAATTGCAAAAAAAAAAAAAATGTTGATTCATGTTTCGTAAAACCCAAGATGGTTCTCAAATATATTGTTTTGTCCAAAATCCCAAAATATCTGGTTTGCTCTTATTGCGGAGGAAAGATACCCAAAAATATTCCCATTTTAGAAGCTGGAATCGGAGAATTTTTGCTTTTTCTTTCCAGAAAATTGATCAAACACATTGATTGAATATCAAAATAGTTGCTTATTAATCTAATAGGTGGCAACTAATCGATTAGTCATTGCAGCTCTATTTCCCACTGTGATAGAAGTGGCACAAGTGACCTTTTATTGCAACAAGTCCTCAAACCTTATTGAAAGTATATATGGTTTGTCCCGAACCTCTAGTACAACCTTCACTTAATCTCTTTAAATGACTCAGTTTGGTTAGATTTTGGCAAAAAAAAGCCACTTGGTTAGGAAAGGACTATCATCATTACAATAATAAACGTGTGGTGAAGTTTTATGAAACGATCATTGTTTTTGATAACAGCACTGACTATCAATTTGAAATGGAAAACAAACAAGTCATCTCTCACGTTGAAGCGCCTATTATATGTTTTTGGGTTCCTTCTTGCCATCATTGTGATACATAAATGCATTTTGGTGCTTCTAGAGACCCTCAGAACAAAATTCTAAACCTGTAAATGTAGAAAAAAATACATAAAGTGTGCTCTTTAAAATCTACTGTTTTGTTGACCCATCTATCGAGCCCGACCTCCTCCCCACTTCAACTTTGTAGCTGACTTCCTCCTTCCCTCCCATTGTAATAACTTTGACCACAAGATGTCAGTTTTAATCAAACATAAATGTTATGTTGAGACATTTGCTTGCACTTTTAAGTCAAAGTTGTAACTGTTAAAATTCAATTTTTCTATAAAGTTTGTCAATCGGCTACCAATATGACATTTGATACACAAAAAAATCTATTTTCTGGTTCTCAAATGTGAACATGTGATCATTTTTTTCCCATTGAAAATGACTCCTTCTCCAATTTTCTGACTTTATAAAACAGTTAATCAAAAAACAATCATAATATTAATCTGTGATGAAATTCGTTCCCAGTTGCAGCCCTGAAACAGATGTTATGTAATATGTAAATAAGGCTCACATAGTGTGCGTGTGATGTTTCAGTCTAACAGCAGCACCGAAATGTTGGAAATGAAGCTGCATCGTCATCCTCACTCTGCTGTAACTGTGTCACTGACTGTCGGCCAGACAGGAGTTCCATCACTGAATTATTCAACCAGGTTAACCCACATTCAGGCACCAAGTCTGGGGAGAAACAAAACACTAAACTGGATAGATCAAGGCCAGTTTGACCCCAATTTGGCTGCCATTTCACAGAAGTACCCATTTGTATCTGGTAGGAAATGTGGTCAAATTATTAGTTGTAAGTTAAAATACGTTAGTTTTAACCCTCCTGTTGTCTTCATTAACAGGCACCAAAAAATATTGTTTCCTCGTCTGAAAAAAATCCAAAAATTCAGCAAAAACATCCCCGAAATTTTTGAAAATTTGCAAAACCTTCAGGAACAAAATTCCAATAATTCCTTAAAAGTTTCCCTTAAAAGCTTTATTTTTAAAAAAAAAATCCCCCAAATTTGGCAAGAAAATTCTTGTAAATATTTTCAAAAAAATGAGTAAAAATCTTCCAAAGAAATCCTAAAAATATCTAAAGAGATTCCATATATATCAGCAAAACTTCTAATATTTTCTTTAGGAACATTCAAAAAAAAATCAACCAAAATCCAGCGAATTTCGCTGGATTTTGGTAAATTTTTTTCTGAATGATCTTAAAGAAACTTTTTTTTTTTTAACATTTCTTTTTTTCCACCAAAAAAATGTTTAAAAAATTCCCCAAAATGTTGAAAATGTGGAAATTTCCACTATGAAAATGTGTTTTTTTCCACATTTTCAAACTTTAAAACGGGCCAATTTGACCCGCAGGACAACATGAGGGTGAAACAGCTGATTTAGACAATTGGAAAACACTGACGAGCAAACGCAACGCTTCTGCTGAAAACAAACCTTTAGCTCTTTTTGTAAGATCAGTATTGATGTTACTCTTTTTTGGTGGTTGCGACCAGCATGAAACTGAAGCCATGTATTGCATGTGCATTTGTTTTTTTATCAACCCAATAGAGCTATAAATTTTTTAGGACACTTCGTACAATATGAGGCTCTTTTCAATAAATCAAACAGATTTTAAGTTGCTCCAGCTAATTCAAACACAATCCACATGTAACTTAATGATTCTTTGCATCTTGGGCTGCTGATGTTTTTGTTTTTTTGCCATGTTAAGGCTGATGGAAGTCTTGTACAAGCTTCTGGCAGGTGTTTTGAGAATGACTGGTTAAAAACGCTCTGAGAAGATTGAACAGTTGACGCCTCTTCGCTGATTTCTGATGCTCCTGTTGCTCTTTTTTGTTGAATTCTCACGTTTGTTATCTTTGTATAGCAAGGCAGCACTCTATGCAAAGTCAGCAAACAGCATCACAGGAATCCAAAATACTTCCACACACATCCAGCTGGTGTAGTTTCACTCCACGACACCCTACTGATCAATGAATCAATAAGGCAACAGCAGGTCGAGCAAGACCACAATGCATACTACTTTAAGTGGTCTAAAGCTTATTCAGTATGAATTTCAACAAATAAGTTATGAATTAAGATAAAATCTCAGAACTGACACTGGAGTTGTCATTAGAGTCTGAAGCTCAGGGATGCACTGTGTTTTTTCGCAGCCAAATTTTGCTTATCAGTGTTCCTTTCCCCCTGAATACCAACCAGCTGCTGATTATTTTTCACATTTTTTACTCACCGTGGGATTATTTTCACTGCAGTATAAAGACCTGCACCACATTTTTCTGCGTGCCCACAGCTGTTACCAATACTTGAAATAAGGTAATTCTTTATACTAAAGATATATTCCTATTTATAATTTTACATAATCTACAAACTATATGTTTTTCACGCTACTCTTCACATTAACTCTAGCCGAGCCACGCTGCATTTATTTTATTGATCAAATATGTTGTATTTTACTCTCATTCACTTTCATCATCTCCTCTCTGCTCTGTGTATAAACAAAGCCTGTGGTTCCCCTGAAAACTCCTTGATTTTTTGTCAAATTGCTGTTGGTTACAGATGAGTCCGTCTCATCTTCTAAGTCGTGTCATGCAGTGCAGATTTTTTTATTATTTTTTACAGCATGTAGTTTGTGCAAGTGGTTTATTTGTGGTGAATTTCTGAATGAAATATGAAGAATCTAACATTTTTCCTGATGGAATTGTGCATCATACATGATAAGTTATGTCTTTTCAGTTGAGTTAAGAAGTGCAGAATTTTTAGTTTTTTCACTAAATCTGATTACTACAAACGGTCTATTTTTGTTGAATTTCTGAATGCAAATTTAAGCTTATATTTAATTATTTTTCCTGCCTGAACTGTGGGTCACACGTTATACATTCATAGATTTTTGGAAGGTGAAAGTGTGATGATTTTTACAGTTTCTGGCTTTGATAAATGGTGTAATTTAAGATATTTTTTAAAGAACACATGCTTTCAGACCTCCTGGTGGCTTTTGGGGTTCGGAGGGTTAAACCAACAAGGGAACCGTCTATGTCTTTATGAAACCACGCTCCTGCACTTACTGTCTAAAGATCCTCACAGTTCTTTGTTCTTCTTTGTTCCTGCTTCGAGAATTGCAGACTTTCGCTGCATAATCCGTCCTATTCCAGATGGTTTGCGTGTCCTGTAGCGTGTCCAGATTACCACGGCGGCTCCTGTCATTGGTGCAGATCCGTGCAGAGGATCCAGATTAAGCAGGATTAAGACCCTCGCCGCTTTGTTCGGGGATGATTTGGCAGAAAGCCTCCGGCTCCAGCTGGGATTCTGCTCATTGTTGTCAAAGACACACAAGTGGCTCAGATATCATATCATATCATATCCAGCATGCCATACAAAGCCAGGCCATACTGGTAATTGTACTGCATTGTGTTTGCTATATTGTTAGCCCCGAGCTAGTGGGAAGCTCAGTGCTGGAGCTGCATTTATTAATCCGTCAACCAGCTGTTTTGATAATGAATTAATTGGTTGGAGTAAGAAAAACATCTAAATTCTCCAAATGCAGCTTTGTAAATGTGAATATTTTCTGGTTTCTTTCCTGAATATCTTTGGGTTTTGTCATCTTGAGCTTTGGGAAACATATTTTTCATAATTTTCTTTCACCATTTTATAAACCTAACAACTATGGTCAGACAATTTCGTGGAGATATCTATTTGTGATTTTTCTTTTTCTGACAGATACTGAGATTGCAATTTGATTTGCTCTGATATTTTTTTTTAAAGTCAAGCCTTTATTTATTAGATTTTTTAATGGTGGAGCATTACCGCATGAGATACCATCAAAATATTAGCTAATATATTTTAAAGCAAGAACGTTCAGATTTTAATTGCTTCCAATGTGTATTTATTTTTAGTAATTTTTAACATTGGTATAAAACAATCAAACACAGAACAATTACAATAAAACCTGTGAGTGTGTAATTTAAAATAATGCAATAATAAGAAGAGGATGAAGAAATAAAACCGATCTAATGAGAAAATAATCTGACTTTTCTGTAAACAATCTCTGTCAGGTCATTCATGACTCAGAAGCAGCATCTAAGTTTTGCACATCCTCCAATGAAGTTAATGAAAGTTAAAAAAAAAAAACCAAAAACTCAGTCAGACATGCTACATTATGTTTATCCCAAACTGTGTCATTTGTGATTTACCAGTTGCATAATTTAGATTTGAAATCGATTCATTTTTAGACTCTGCACAGTCATCAAATGCTCAATCAAAGGGAACTGTTAGATTTCTGGGATTTCTGTCAACAATATTGTACAGTCTTAACCTTAATATTAAAACCATACTGGTAAATGTGTGACATTTGTCTTATTTCTCTGTGAAAAAGCAATTTTGTTCTGCATTCTGCCTCTGTATTAGAGAAATATGCAAAAACTATTTATCATATTACACTCATCCATGTTGTGATTTTGATGATATTTCGATGAGTCGTTAAACACTATGAACAATTAATCGACTAATCGACAGAGGAATCAACCATGAAAATAATTATTCGTCGCAGCCCTGCTCATTACGAAGCAGGTCAGCTTAGCTAATGGCTAACCTCATCATTATGGGTCTCCACAGCAGCGACAGCAGTCATCAGTATTCAACTAGTGTCTGGTCTGTCAGTGCTGTTGTGAGGCAGATGTCATGTAGGAGGCTGTGGGTGGTGGGTTCAGGTACAGTCATGAGAACTCTGCAGTCCGACTCTTCTGCTTCCCACCTCTGAATGTCTGATAGTCAAACCTGCAGTTTGCTGCTTTCTCACAACCTGAATCCAAACTCTGAAATCAATAACAGTCTCAGATTTTATTGGTGTTGCTTTGGCTCAAACTGTTTTCCTGACCGAGTTTTTTGTTTTAGCAGAACTAAGGTTTAACCAGCTCAGTTTCTGTCTAATGCATTTTGCACAACTTAAATCCGATGCACACAAGGTAACGCCACCAGCTCTGCCTTTTCTCTGCGATGAAGTCATTACAAACCAAGTGTGCTTCAGCGTTTCCAGCTCATCCTGCTGGTTTGAAGGCAACAGTCGCCCACATCTATCAGCTGTGCTCTTTTTTTTGAGTCATCTTCACTTGTTGTTGTTTTCCAGCTCTTACAAATCTTGCTTTCCTTTTTTTTGTCCCTGCAGATATTGACATGAAGAAAGACATTGAGACTCTAATAGCAGAGGAACGGGCTGATATCATCTTGAAATATGCTACGGTGAGTTTGTGCTTCCAACACACAGAGCAGAGTGAGGACCATGTTTTCTCCAGTCCTGCATGCTATTTTTAGCCAGATCAAAAAGTAAAAATATGAACATTTGTTTTTCATTTGTGCTCCAGACGCACATTGTTGTGTAGCAGCTTCCAGATGCTCCCAGCGTGTCTCCATTACCTCTTGTGTTGTTCATGTGTAGGAGGACGAGGTCACACGCGCTTGATTTTGTGGTTAAAAGAAGCACGGAGAAGGATGTGAATTCCAACGTGCGTTTTGTGTGCAGTGTGTTTCTGCATGCGTGGAGGACAATAAGTGTGTGTGGGTGGATGTGAG
Organism: Amphiprion ocellaris; assembly: GCF_022539595.1. NCBI lineage: Eukaryota > Metazoa > Chordata > Actinopteri > Pomacentridae > Amphiprion > Amphiprion ocellaris. The sequence continues at coordinate 34,675,815 of NC_072766.1, read as the reverse complement.
TGTTCTGCCAGAGTGCATTAATAACACGTTGTGTAATAATATGTTTGTGGTTTGAGGTGATCGGAGAAATGATGACCGCAAATGTGACTGAAACTAACAATAAAACCAGGCATGAAAAACATACAAGTAAACTAACAGACCTCAGCTGATGGAAGTAAATGGAGATGATGCAGTGTCTCCTTTGTTTTTAGTTTACTGTTGAGTCTTGAATGGGCCAAGAAGTAGCGAAAGCATCTTCCTGCTTTCTGACACTAACACTGGTTATCTTAAAAGCTTGACTGCATGTTAAAATGCATCAGTTTTGTTGAAATTGGAGTGATGGGATGTGAGGATTTAGGTGACCAGCGAGCAGTTGAGTCGTCAAGTCAGTTATCATTGTGGAGTAAAGCAGTGTTTCTCAACTGGTGGGTCGCGACCCAAAAGTGGGTCGCGGGGCCGTTTTTGGTGGGTCGCGAGCCTTTTTCTAAAAAGAGAGAAAAATAAAGATAATCCAATTTAGTGGCGAGTCATTGTAGTTCCCCTCCGCACCCGCAGGGGGTCGTCGTGTCAGCAGCGACCGGTGAGGACACTCGTATTACTGTAGAAGAAACTGCATGTTTTCATAGCAACAGCAGCATGGCTAAACGCAAGTACGACAGCGAGTACATTAAATATGGATTTTCCTACATCGAAGACAAAGGAGTCCAAAAGCACGTATCTGAATAAACTTTTCGAGCGGTTTAGCGACTACTTTCCCGATAAACAACCCGAGGACGACTGGGTGCGCGACCCGTTTGGAATAAACATGGAAAGCATCACGTTGCCTAGCAGCGATGAATGTCAGCTGGTGGAGCTATCATGTGACCGCACTCTCAGAAAGAAATTCACAGAGGTAAGCCTTTCCCAGTTCTGGTGCAACGATGTGATGAGAGAGTATCCCTCCATTGCTAGTCGAGCTGTAAAAATCCTCCTACCATTCAGCACCACATACCTCTGTGAATGTGGCTTCTCAGCTCTTGTTCAGCTGAAAACAAAATACCGAAATAAACTGAACATTGAGCATGACCTCAGAGTTGCTTTATCATGCATACAGCCAGATTTTGAGACTCTTGTAAAGGCCAAAAAGCATCCTCAGCTAAGCCATTAGAACTTCATGTAGTTCTGCAGTACTTTTATTGTGACTTGTGACTTTTGTTTATTTGTAAGTGCTTAAAAACACACATTTATTTCAATATTGCACACTATTTTTTTCCCCAAATATTGGCTTTCAAATATAGTTAAGCCCTTTGAAAAATGTTTTATTGTGTTTACATTTTGAGACTGATCAGAACATTAAGCATTTCTTCACTTTAATAATTTGTTGAATGCTCTTCATCAGTTTTCATGTTTTGGACTCTTTTGCACATATTTCTATACATAGTTTCTCCAGCTACAACAGCAATGTTGCAGACTTGTGCAGTATTATGAGAAGCTACTGGTTTTGTTGAATTGCACTTTTTTTGTAGAAAAAAAATGCACTTTTATATATCCTGAGAACTACTTGAGGCTATCGTTCTACTTGTTTCAAAGTCCTCAGTACTTGAATTAGTATTGCTGCTTGATTTTGAGTTGTTGTGAAGTACTTGAGTTCAGGTTTAAAAGTTTTGTCTTCGAACGCTCAATCAATAAATTGTTGATTTTTGGAGAAATATTGTTTGGGTCACGACTTGTCATTTCAGTTTTATGGTGGGTCCCAGGCCCAGACCAGTTGAGAACCACTGGAGTAAAGGACAGTTCATGGTTTAAAGGTTGTAATCTCCTCTTGCATGTCTGCGAGAAGAGTAAACTGGATGCTAGTTTTGTGCTCAGTTTGTGTTTTATATTTGTATTGATATTCCACCATGGCCCACTTGTTCTAATTAATTCGGCCACAGTACACTGAGTTCACTCTACTTGCAGCCTTATTAGCGTAAATGAATTCTAAATCAACATAAAAAGTAATATTTGCAGCATTTTATATCATTTTAACCTGTTGAGAACAGATTCTGAGTAGACCACCTGCACATACTCATTCGGTTTCTGAAAATGCAACTATATCAACTGGTGATTTCAGCAAAAAAAACTACTGAAAACAGACAAGCTAGCTGTTGTTTTTAGATGATCTGTTGTGTTGGTTGTTGAGCTGTGATATACAAACTGCTGTTTGAAAAGTCTACACTGACTTTTTGTCCATCTGTTCGAACAAAATGCTGCCCCGATGATGACGTCTTCAACACGGTGTCAGTTGGTTTGGGGCCGACTGAGTAGATGTTCAGTAAACATTAGATAAGTTAGACCCAGCATTCGTTTGGGCTTGTTCACAGTTGTGAAAAGATGAGAATGTTCACGGGTAGTCTGTTCCTCCTGCTGCCAAAAATAATAGAATAATATCTGGATGTAGAGATTTGGTGAAAGTAACACCAGTATTTGTCCGACCAATCAGAATTTCATTTAATGAGAGCATATCTACCAACACTCATGTAAAGTGGTCTCACACTGCTGACATGGTGGTTTGCACCATTGCCTTGAAGCTAGAAGATCCCCGGCCTGGGCCTGGGATCTTTCTCCATGGAGTTTGCATGTTCTCCCTGTGTAATGCGTAGGTTTTCTCTGGGCTTCCTCCCACAGTCCAAAAACATGCTGAGGTTAATTGGTATTTCTAAATTGTCCGTAGGTGTGAATGTGAGTGTGATTGTTTGTCTCAGTGGGTAGCCCTGTGATAGACTGGTGACCTGTATCCTGCCTTCACCCTAAGTCAGCTGGGATAGACTCCAGCCCCCCGCAACCCTAATGAGGATTAAGCGCTGTATAGATAATGGATGGATGGATGGATGGATGGATGGATGGATGGATGGATGGATGGATGGATGGTTTCACAGTCTTTTTCTTGTTGCCCAGACAGACACAAAAAACAAACAGCTGCACTAACCGTGGAGAGGTCCAACCATGCTTTTGAGTGTTCGTCTGTGGAACATATCTGTATATGCGTACGCTCTGTTGTAGTATGAACCGAAGTATATACAAATCTTCTGTTTTGAATCTGTGTTGTGAAACAAGGGGTGCTAACTTAAGCCTTTATTATACTCTCCTTGTGTCACACTGACAGCTGTGACTTCACGGATGTGTAGTTGTTGTTATTACTCTACTTTCTAGTTCACTTAGAATACTTTGTTTCGTACATGGGCAGTAGATTGATGTCTACGTAAACTGCTACTGAGCAGGCTCACTCTTGCCCTTTCTAATGTAATCACTACATGACATCCACAGAGGAGTCTGCAAGGACACTTAACTTGTGCAGAACATAAAATTAACGTTATATGGACCCAAGCAACCCGAGTGTACATGTGGAAAGTATAACACTGGCCTTATCCTTCGAATCCTCTGTCTTCTTCCATTTACTTAAATGCATCTTGAGGAAACAGGAGGGTTCAGAAAGAGCTTGGACCAAAGAGACACTGAAAAATCCAGCGCAAAAGTCTTTTATCAAGTGACGTGACGTTTAACTGCTGCACCTCCATGGTTGTTGGTTTGATTTGACAGGTGATACGACTATGCAGCACGTTACTGGTGTCACTTAAAATTGATGCCGTGGAACAAAAGATCTCTCATTTGGCAGCTTCGGCTTTGTGCCTCATCCTGCACGTTAACATCATGAAAAGCACCAGATGAGCCTGAAGGCAGCGCTCTTTACAAATTGATCCTTTACTATTCACAGTGAAGATGCCAAAATACTCCCACACGCTGCTTCTCAGATGCTGCGGTGTTGTGATTATTTGGTTTTGCTTTGCTTTGTGGTGTCTTCATCCATTTATAATGATTAGCTTAGTTGGCTGTGAGGTCAGTAGGGCAGCAGGACGTCAAGCTGAGGATGCTGTCTGCTGGATGACAGTGCAAAATGCCTCAAACTGTCTGATGCATTAATAAACTTTATATTTTGAATTTGAACAGGCTATTACAATTAAAATACAGTCCAAACATGTTCTGATGGAGCCAGTAGAACCACAATTCCTGGCACTAAACACTCCATTGACAACATGATAGCACATAATGGACAAAGACTCACGTGGAGAACGTGGACCTAAACATCTTCCAGGTGCACAAAGCTCATGTAAACTGGCAGGAAAAGTAAAAAAAGATGATGTACACATATATCAGCACAATATTTACAGACCAAAAAAGCTGCATTTCAGGTGTTTTTGTGCAGATATTTCAGATGATTCATTACTGCAATTAGTATCGGGGTAGTTTTTTTGCTGCTGTTGCATTTTTACTCACTGTGGGCTTTTATACAGTTTACCACAGCGTTAATGCCCTAAATAAAAGGCAAAGGTAAAAGATGAACTTCTTTAGTTGTTTTGCAAAAAAATTAAAAGACTTGAACCAATACGTACAACTTTCTGAGTGCCTACAGGTGTTACCAGTGCTAGGGGAGAAATGGTGGCTCTACATGATATTTTACCGTTTATATGTTTACACCATTTGCAGACGAGATATTTTTTTTTCCCAGTACTCTGCACATCAACTCAATATTTTGATATTTCACTATGTTGAATATATCTTCTGATAGCTGTCGGCACAAAATATACGAGCAAAACCAATGCGTTCCAGGTGTTTTTGTGCAAATATTTAAGCTGAACACGAAAAGATTCAAGAGCCAAGAGTTTCATTTGCAGCATGCTCATGCGGTATGGGCAGTGCAATGCAAAGTGACTGTTCCATAAGGCTGTGCAATACCAGGACAGGATAAAAACATTCCTTAAAAATAGAAGAAGTCATAAATAATGAGTAGTAGGGAGATTGTGTGACTAAAATGCAGTCTACATTGTGCAAGAGATGTTGTCATGTGTGTGTGTTTGTATGCATACATCTATAAGTATGGAAAATGAGGATACAGCAGCAGCTTATTGTGTCAAACAGAAACAAATATTTAATTCAGTTTTAAAATAAAAGCCACATTTAGTGTCTCTCCAAGCTGTCTGCATCTTTGCTCGAGCAACAAGCAGCTTCCCTGGTTTCAGTGGTGAATGTGCCGATGCAGAGCTGAGCTGGTGGCGGGCAAAGAGACGGTGGTAGCCAGAGGTTAAATTTAGCTCAGCAGCTCTGAGCAGAGGGGCGACGGGGTGGCGGTGGAGGGGTTTGCTCTGTCTAGCCATAGCAACAACCGTGACACGCTGTGCGGCAATTGACTTGACACCGACCTCCGGGGACTGGCTGAGCTCCCGGTCATCGAGATTTCTGTGTATGGATGCTGGTTTCCGGCCACATGTACAACACAGTGCAGAGCAGAGGAGCAGGGCTGAAAAGAGATTGATCCCACACCACAGCTGTTTATTCCCAGGAGGACTCTGGGTAAAAGCCTGCCATAGATATGTGCAGGGTTATGTCTTTCAGATGGGTTTCACAGAGACTGAACTGACCTTGTTTCACCTGTATTCTCCTGACTCATGTAACTCTTCTGTTGCTGCAGCAGGTTGCTGCTTTTCACAGACTTAGACTGTTTTTTTTTTTTTTAAAAACAAAGCTGGTAGCTTCCTTAGCATGTAATATTTCATTAAGCTAACAAGCCCTCTTTTTTCAAATCTCAACTTTATCTGTTAATAAAGCAGCTCTCATTGTACATTTTGACATTGTGGACAGCTCCAGTCAAAATTCTCCAAATTCTAGAAAGAAAATGGATGAGACTGTTGACTTTTTAGGGTAAAATGACACTTTTCTGGCTGCATCCCAATGCAGAGGTTACATCTCTCAAAATCTGCTTCTCAAGAGCAAATATATCATGACAGTTACAGAAGGCCATCCCTTTCCAAATGCTAGAAGAAGCGTAGCTTTCTTTGGTGCGATTTTGCAGGATTCAGCTGGTGGATTTGTCTTAAAAGTCTGTTGTGGGCAACTTGTTTGCTCAGTGATGCATTCCGGCAATCATTTCTTGCTCCTGTCACATTTTATGGTCACTGTGCTCTCATTTTTCACTTCAATATAAAGTCCTGTACAACTTCTAGCAACTGTGTTTTTTCACACTGCTCTGGACCTCAACTTTGGAAAGATGTTTCGCCATGCTGAATGTATCTTCTACCAGCTTGCTAACAGCTTGTTCCTCTGTATGCAGTCTTTGACAAACGCTGCACTCATTCTATTGATTTAGTATGTTTTATTTTCCTCTCAGCCTCTCTTGTCATCTCCTCTCTGCTCTGTGTGAACACTGCCTGCTGTTCACCTGAAAACTCCCTGAATCTTTGTCACGTTACTGTTGGTCACAGCTGAGTCACTCATCACTTCTTGGTTGTGTTTATGAGCTCAGATTTTTTTTTTTTTGTAATTTACAGGATTTGGTCAAAGCAAATTTTTGGCAAATTTTTTGAATGAATCATGTGGCATGAAGTGATTTTGATGAAATATCACAATTTTAAGCTTATTTTGGGCTATTTTTCTTCTTTAGATACTCTCAAATACCATCAGAAAGTTTAGTTATGTAAGTTAGTTTGGTGATTTTGTGTATGTTAAAGTCAAATTGAAGGTAAATTCACAGTATAACCACTTTAGTTTCTGGTTGTGCTGGTATTTTTTTTTTCTCATGATGCTCTGCTGGATCTTCCATTTCTTTTTCTTGACCTTTTGTGTCGGAAAAGTTCATCTGAAATAAAAGCACTAGTCTGAAATTGCAGCTGTAGGTGTCTTGCGTAATTGTATTGACGACCATACCTTACACTTTTCTCCGTCGTGTTAGCATTCGATGTATTTGTCCAGTCTTTGATGTTGTCAATATATGTCATTCGCTGGCGTCCTTTTGCTTTCTTCCCTTCTATTTTGCCTGTTATTGCAAGGTCACATGTCCGAGAAATGTAATTTTTCTGGATTTGATGGTTGCCAGCATTGTTCTTTTCGCATTTGCTCTTGTAAGCATGTCTTCAGTGGTGACTCTTTCTACCCACGATATCTTTAGCATTCTTCGTAGGAACCACACTTCTGTTGTATGGAGTCTCTTCTATATATTGTTTGATATGTCCAGGTTTCGCATCCATGTAGCAAGACTGACTAGATGTAGCATCTGAGGATTCTTAGTTCTGTTGGCATGCTGATGTATGTATTCATGAAGATGGTCTTTTTCTTGTTCAAAGCATCTTTGGCTATGGCAATACACCTCTTGATCTCCTGGTCTGATCTGCCATCTGATGTTAGCTTGCTGCCGAGGTAGCTGAAATTCTCGGTCTGTTTGATATTGTCTCCTTTTGCTGTTATCTTACATACAGGCGGCTCTTTTTTCTAAGATACAGTCAACGTGAACGTTTGTGTTCATGGATTAACCCAGTCTTTCACTTTCGACAATTAAATTATCCAAAAAGATTTTGGAGTTCTAAAATCTTTTGCAATGAAGCACCGAAGCTCACAAATGCTTAATATTTAAATATCTAAACACATAAGGGTAACTTTAAATTAAATTGGCTTCATTTTGAACCAGTTTCGACCTTGGAAGTAGCGGTGTGATGGACAGTTCTCATCACTAGATACGTCTCACATGACACATCTTGCCACATGACTACTTAACATAACCCCATCCACTGAGGAAGGAGGACACCAGATTTGTCTGAAAGCTTCAGAAAAGTGAAGGGATGAACGATGATGGAGCTGCAGAGCTTCTTGTTATTTGACACCCAGCGCAGATGCGTCACACACAAAGTGAGCGATGTGGCTGGATGTGATTAAACTGAGTCGACACATGTCAGTGTTGTGAAATAAAACAGTTGTGAATCCTGATGATCATAGCTCTTGATGCTCACTTCATCAGAGCGATGCTGTTGCACTTCAGGCGCTGTGATGTCTTTAATCTGATTCACTACTGGACAGTTTGTGACTCTCTTGTTTGATACCAGGAAAGTGTTGAGGTTTGACACTAAGCATTCAGTCCAGAGAATCATCCAATCCCACTCGTTTTCTTCTACACTTTATATCTGAGTCATTCATTTTACTACTCCTGCATTCAGTTGTAGTAAATCAGGTTTAAATACGAGCAGTTCAGATTCTGTCGCCTCTCCTGGCTCTGATGTCTCTACTGTAACACTCTGCCACTTCCAAACACCCTCAGTGAGGAAGTATTTTTAGTCCTCTCACTTTCATGACGCTGACATCGCTCGCGGTGCCTCCGGGCCTCAGAGTGCCGACTCAACCGCGATGAAGCTGCTGTGCACTTTGTGTGAGCTTACGCCGACCTTCTTCCCCCCTTTGCTGAGAGCAGGCGGCTGATTGGCTGCTTTCCAGACAGGCAGCCAACCAACCACGCAGCAGTGCTGTTATTCAGAGCGGAGTGAGAAGCCTCTCCACTAGGCTGTCTGAGGATTAGTTCCCTCTCTGTTATGTCAACACTGGGACCAGATTGTTGCTTAAATGGATTTTCCATGATAAAATCGTTGCTTCCAAACTTTGTGCTGGTTGAAGCAGATGCTGAACGCACAGTTTTACTGTAGAGTATGGCTTCCTGTTACAGCTTTTCTTGATTACATGACTGATTCAGATAATTGCGTTTGAAGCTTTTAGTACAAACTGTTATTACTGCGTTCACTTTGTGTGCACATGTGCACCTTTAGAGTTTAACCAGGGATTTCTGCCTTAACTTTGTCTATTGCTAAGGTGCACAGAAGCCAAAACTCCACCAATACCTGTAGTATGATAATGAACACCTTTATTTTCAGACCAACCTGTGTTTGCTTAGGATCTTGGTGCAAACCCCCCAAAAACTGAATGTCTTGATAATGAGCTGATCAAGACCATGTTTAACTGATTGGATACGCAAAAATCTAAGCTTGGTTCTTTGTTTATAGCCACTATCACACGTGTTGTACATTTGAGCAATTTATTTAATATGTGCACAGATATAAATTAATAACTGAGTAGTTGTTAATTGAAATTCAGCATACTTTTTATCAGTCATACGCCAGAATGGATGTCAAAGCCGCAACTACATGCTATGCTATATTTGATTCTGACTTCATGTGATGCTTGTGTGCTTACTCATTAAACCTCACAGAAGACTTTGTCATGGTGCCCATTTACTTCCACAATGCCTGTCTCCTCTGGTCGCTACAGTGATAAATAGTAACACTTAAAGTATGTATTATCTAGGAAAATGTTATCGGATTGGGACTTGGCAGATAATAAAAATAAAATAACTGATCAGATCAGGAGAAAGAAATAGTTTGGGACATCCCGACAAAACAAAACTTAAAACATTGCAAAATATGAAAGAATACCAGTTTTACAGATTGTGACTGAACAATTCAGTGTCTGTGCTTATAAAAACCAACACCTGATTTTAATTTGGTCATCATCCTCTTCAAAGTAGTTTCCATGTGCAGCAAAACACAGCTCCCAGTGCTTCAGCAACGCTTGTATTTCTCCCTGTTGTAGAAACATGTTGAGCAACCATCTGCGATGAGCACTGAACCTCCTAAACTGTGTCAAAACAACGACCCTGTAATTTGAATTTTATGTTGGGTAAGAGGAAGTAGTAACACATCAGGACATTACAACAAAACTCTGTGTTGACAGACTGAACCAGGGGGACGAATTCATGGTGCACAACCATGTTAATGTTGAAGAAAATAATGAGCATGCTCCTGGTTGCTCTTGACATTTTTCTTTCACCAAAACCTACTAATGGTCACAAAACTGCGTCAAACACAGATCCTACTGTTGATATTATGTGGTCTCCTCACCTATGTTGACAGGTACATGCAACACCAGTAGTCTCAGAACTTTTTGATTGCACCACTTATATATGCCCAGTGGAGCACCTGTAATTACACTACCCTTCAAAAGTTTGGGGTCACTTAAAAATGTCCTTATTTTTCAAAGAAAAACTTTTTTTTTCAGTGAAAATAACATTAAGTGAATCAGAAATCCAGTCTAGACATTGTTTATGTGGTAAATGACTATTCTAGCTGGAAATGACTGATTTTTAATGGAATATCTCTATAGGGGTACAGAGGAACATTTCTAGCAACCATCACTCCTGTGTTCTAATGCTACATTGTGTTAGCTAATGGTGTTGAAGGGCTAATTGATGATTAGAAAACCCTGTGCAGTTATGCTAGCACATGAATAAAAGTGTGAATTTTCATGGAAAACATGAATTGGTGACCTCAAACTTTTGAACGGTAGTGTATATGGAGATATATATATATATATATATATATATATATATATATATATATATACATACATACATACATACATACATACATACATACATACATACATACATACATACATACATACATACATACATACATACATACATATATATATATATATATATATGGATATGTAATAATGTGGCTTTAAGTAGTGCATGTGCCCCGTAGTGAACAATTACTGACAACATATTTGGTCCTTAAGCAGAAAAAGTGCTTCTAAGGAGAAATACTGAAGCCCAACCCAAATCTTGCTTATATAATAGGGGTGGGAGTCTTTGGTAGTCTTATGATTTGTTCCCGATTCTTGGCATCCTCCTCTAGTACATTAATAACTCCTTGACAAAAATGTAAATAAAATACCCCTCACGTATCTCATCTCTGTTGCGTTAGTGTTTGTGATGGTGCAGAATAATACAGCATGTTGCATCGTGGCTGCATTTCTCTTTGTCTCCATGAAACTCAGTTTGTGTGTGTTTTTGTGTTTCCAGGGCAGGCAGGGCGGGGTGGAGATTGACCCCTGGGAAGATGCTGACTACAGCATCTACAAAGTCATCGACCGCTTCGGCTTCATGCAGTAAGTGTTTGTGTTCGCTCATGTTTTGTCACACTAGCTTCCTGCCAGCTGGTGAAGTCGTGCTGTGGTCAGTTTGTGTCCTGATGGTTTGTTTTTCCTCATGATCTCCAGCGAGGACGAGCTGCCGGCCCCGACTGCACATGAAGAGAAGGTAAGGAGTAAAACGGCTCATAGCTGTGGACCAAACTGTTGTTGTAGTCATGTTTTTGTTCACCAGCTTCTGTAACTCTGACAGCGGAAGCAGCAGGAGATAGAGCGAGCAGAGAAATGGCTGAAGATGGTGAAGAAGTGGGACAAATACAAGAACAGTGACAGGGTGAGTAACAGCTCGCACAAGAGGCCAAGTGGAGATTGAAAACAGATTTTTTTAATAAATTACTTCACTGCTGGAGAGTTCACATAATTGCTGACAAGTATGTCAGATGGGCGCTGGTTTCTGTGTGGTCAGTGTAACACAGAATGAGTCACAGCAGCTGTTAGTGTGGAGTCCTGTAACATTGTACCAAAGTGAAAGCTGAATTCCTGAACACTCAATCATCCTGAATAACTCTGGATCAAAGCTAAAACATGAGTCAAACTAGGAGAGGCCAAACCTCCGCCTCAAACTGCAGCACACTCAGAAACACTCATTCTGCACTTCTACCCAGTTAATAACTCCTTAGTGGGGCTTTCCCTCGTCCTTTGGCTGCAGATCTTTCCATCTTAATCTTGCTCTTATCGGTGCTTGTTATCTTAGTGATTATATCTTTTTACGCACTTCTAGCCAGAATACTGCCACGTGAAACAGGTTGATTAGTGTAGCTTTAAGCGAATATATAAATTTAATCTTTGTTTTTTGATGCTCTACAGTCTGTTTGATGGAAAAACAAAGATGAAGCAGAAATTCAGCACACTTTTGTTCACCTGAGGACATAAAGTAGCAGCAAATTTCCAGCCGGGTTCTGGATTGGTTTCTTTCGCAATGAAAATGTTTTTGTACCGACACACTTGTCATTAAAGGAGAATTCTGGTTTATTTCAACCTGCGGTATTTCGCATTAATGTGACTTCTGTGGGTGTAAGTGCCTTGCAGACATTACACTCTTCATTGTAGAAAAACTGTTTTGCAGGGGGACAAGTCCTTCAGCTTTCCAAGAAAAGCTGATTTCTACATGATTTTAAATGTTTGTTTTCAGTCTGACTGAAAGGAAACACACAAATTAGCTGTCTGGAACTGACATTATGCTAACTGTGCGAGCTTTTTTTCACTGATTGCATTGAATAATCAGTGATATTTGGTTGCTTTTCAAAAAAACTACCATGATTCTCTAACCAGATAAAGTGAGCCATACACATACTTTCATTGAGAAAGGTTCTGTATTACTGGTTCAACCCAGTCTAACGAAAAATGTGCCATACCTGTGTTGGTCCACAGTGCAAAATGTTTTATTTTCACACAAAAAAATGATTAGATGTTTTAATTTTATAGAGTCTGTTATTGGGTTTGTCACATTAGCCATGCAAAAAACAATAGGAAGGTTTGTGTTTAGCATTTGCACCTTAAACTGCAACCACAATCAAATTCAGAAAATTTTGGTGTCTAAACTTAATACAGTAGTTTTGTAGTGTAAACAAAAGCACTGAAACCAGCAACAGAAAAGCCACGAGTGAGAACACCAGTTTTTTTTTGCATGAAAATCAACCCTCCAGCCTCTTTACAGACTTTGTTGCTCTTGGTTATGCATAAAGTGAAAGAAACTCACAAGTCACATGATGTAAATGCAAGCCTGTAGAAAAGAAAGGCCAAAAATGCAGGCATCTCACAGTTTTGTTACTTTTGGTGCCAATGTAGCACCATTTTGGTGTAAGACTGCTTTGTTTAGTTAGTAGCACCAATCCATAACTTGTGTCGACTCGAGGCACTTCACGTCGTAAAGCAAAAACCCTTTACAGAGAAACTCAAGTTTCATTTCCAACCACTTAGCAGCATACAGTGCCTTTACAAAGTACTCAGCACCTTTTTCCCCCCTTTTATTGCTATTCAACATTAAATCATACACAATTTAATTGATTTTTTTGACAAGAGTTACAAAAAAGGCTCTTTCATGTCAAAGTAATGTCAGTTAATTAAGAATCAAAATTCTAAAATGAGTGATTGCATCTAATTCTACACAGGTGCATAGTTAGTGCTAAAAATGTCCTACGACCTGGAAGTCCTGGTTTAACTTCAGTTTTTGTAGTTATTGCAATACTGCTGCAAAAATGGGAGAAAAATTGTGACCAAAAGTAACGCAGATATCCAGACTGAAGTCAACTTAGTGAAATATCATCTTTTAAATTAGTGCATTTATAAAGAGACAAACCGACAGTATTCATCGCTATTGCAACTTCCATGCAGCCTAAAAAGTAAAGTTTAATGTTTTTTCAGATTGTAAATGCAGTGTTGCACCAATTATAAATTGAAGGTTTAACTAATTAACTGGCAATTTTGTGTATCCTCAGTCAAATTGATATTCTGTGATTAAAAACAGTGATGAATGAACTGTCTCCTGCACAGTGAGAACAGTCAGAGCTGCTCACATTACTTGGAATTCTTCTAGTTTTTAAAGTCTACATTTTCTCAGACCATGTTTCCAAGTGAAGCTGCCAAGATGTGCAGTTACATCGGAAGGTTTTAAACCCATTTCACCCTCACGAGTAAACAGAAATGCTGTTTTTATTCCCATCCGCTACTCGATCCACACATGTACAAACCTGCTTCACTGAATATGCTTTTTTCCTGTGAATGTTGTCGTAGGCGAACGGTAGGTGGGTAAACTTTCCAGTGACTCACACTTCACAGCGACGGCTCCTCTGAACCTTCTGGCTTTTTATTCTCTCAGTGTTTCTATGTTTCCCTCTGCTGTCAGATGGTGAAGCGGGTCTACAAGGGCATCCCCCTGCAGCTCCGAGGCCGGGCCTGGGCGCTGATGCTGGATGTGGAGAGGACCAAGAAGGAGAACGAGGGCAAATACGAGGTCTGCACTCATAATCCAGCTTTTAAATTTAGAAACAGTCCATCAGTTCATTTTATGTCCATGGTGTTCACAGGTAGTATTTCACTCCTGCTGTCAAACATAATGGTTTAGTCCAAGAAGGCTGTTAATGTTGAGCTTTAATGCCATTACGATTGTCCAGCCAATGAGAATTTGCCCAGGCAGGAACAAATCGACCAAACAATCATTCAATTTAAAGTAAAAATTTATGCAGAAACAATCTTTCAAAATGTTAAATTATCAATATTTAATTATCTTATATACTATAAAGAATATTTTTTCATGAAGCGCTGCATCAGTGTTGCTCATAATGTGTTTTGTATGAAAAATGTAAATGTGTAGTGTAAATCCAGTGAAAAGGAATGAGGAAAAAAGTATAATATTTTCTCTGAAATGTAGCAAAAGTACCCTGGAATGAAGATACTTGCAAACAAGTACCTCAAAAATATACTTAGGAGTAGTATTTCAGGCAATACACTAAGTTTGTTTCCAGTATTAGCTTTAAACTAACTGCAAAGTATATTTTTTCACCTCTAGGCTAGCAGCTTCTTTTGTTTCCAGTCTTTCTGTTAGCCTAAGCTAATGCTATGCTAACGTAAGCATGGCTAATGCTATTCGCCTTCATATTTACGTTTATGCACACTGACAACACATTAGCTTTAACTGTTAGCATTTAACGTTGACTTAGTGTATGGAATGATGAACCAAAATGCTAAGCTAACGTCATGTATGCCTGGATTTGTGTGATAATCCTGTCTGGCAGATGGAAACTTAAATCCTACATGTAAAGTCACACATATTCCTACCATCACAACACAAAACCAGATTAACAACACACACTTTAGAACAGACAGTAGCTCTTTAAAGTGGACACAAGTAGGAAAACAAGCAGAAAATCATGCTTTATGCACATTTTTGCAGCTTGCATTGTCTTTAAATTTAATAAAGTGTATTTTATTGCTGCTAAATTTCAGTTTCATCCGTTTTGCTACTCATTATCACTAAAATACTTTCAGTTATATCAAATTATTGTGTCACACAGGGCTTCATTTCTATATAAACTATGCCGTCATTTTCATTAACATCAACAGTTTTTGTTTTTTTTGCAAATATCTTCAACTATTTTCTCTGTTTTCCGCTCAGAAAATGAAGGAGCAGGCGAGGCTGTGCTCGTCTGAGATCAAACAGATCGACCTGGACATCAACAGAACCTTTCGGAACCACATCATGTTCATGGATCGCTTCGGGGTCAAGTAAGCTGGATTTTCCATCTGAATTTAATTTTCACCAGAGCAAAACTTTCTCCTCCCGGTAGCTTTTGTCAGAGGTTTAAGATTTACAACATGAATCAATACAACTGCACCAGATACAATAATAAAATATGTAAAGAACAAGTGGAATAAAAGAAAATACAATGTAAAACCGTAGACACAAAGCTAAAAGTGATGATAATAATGGTACTAAGAGTAAAGAAATAAAATAAATATGTAAACAAGAGGGGCTGCACAGTGGTGCAGTGGTTAGCACTTTCGCCTTGCAGCTAGAAGATCCCTGGTTCGCGTCCCGGCTTTCCCGGGATCTTTCTGCATGGAGTTTGCATGTTCTCCCTGTGCATGCGTGGGTTTTCTCCAGGTACTCCGGCTTCCTCCCACAGTCCAAAAATATGCTGAGGTTAATTGATCATTCTAAATTGCCCGTAGGTGTGAATGTGAGAGAGATTGTTTGTCTATATATGTAGCCCTGCGACAGACTGGTGACCTGTCTAGGGTGTCCCCTGCCTTCACCTGAGTCAGCTGGGATAGACTCCAGCCCCCCCCCCAATGACCCTAATGAGGATTAAGCGGTGTATAGATAATGGATGGATGTAAACAAGAAAAGCAATACTCTGCCAAGGCTGCTCAGTTGCTGTATCATTTCCAACAGCTGAAATCTTATGTACGGATACCGAATCACATGATCTAAATATGTAGCGGTCAGCGGGAAACACCCTCAGAATTTAATCAATTGTTCATTGTATCATTTCTGAAGGATAAGTCCTGATAAATCCGCAACGGTAGATTTGTAGTAGGATTGCAATCATGTGATCTTCAGCAGGCAGCTGACGTAGTGTTCACTTGTTGTCATAGTTACAGTGGCGCCGTGCCGCTATCTGGCAATGATACAGAAATCTTTAACAAATCCATGCATCCAGACTATAAGTGGCATCACTGTCAAAATCTAACCACGGGGTCTTTGTGTCATTTCCGACCTTCCCTGAAAATTTCTTACAAATCCGTTGGTCCATTTTTGAGTAATGTTGCTAACAGACAGACAGACAAACAAACCAACACCAATCGTCACATAACTCCGTTGAGGCTCCGCCTCCTTGGCGGAGTAATAAGTAAAGACTTATTTTCTGTTGTCATCACTTTAGTTGGAAATAGTAATAATAATAGTTGGCATTTTGAAATGTTTTTTGACTAAATATGCAGAATTTATAGCTTAAAAAACATTTATTCTGAAAGCACAGAGCTGCAACAGGAGATCCTTGATTAAAGCAGCAATATTGAAATCCTCAGAGCCTTATGAGGAATAAATGAACAAATGTCAGAGAGAAAACCTGAAGTCACACAAACTGAGGCATTTATAACAGCAGATTTTTGCACATTTTTCATGCTTGAATGTCCACATGCTGTTGGCTGTGTGGCGTGTTTTTGTGTTTTAGTACAGTAACTGTTACCAGAAGTGAGTTTTTTTTTTTTTGACACATTAAATCGGTTAAAAACACAAAACCCTGCAGCAGAGAGAGAGAGAGAGAGAGAGAGAGAGAGAGAGAGAGAGAGAGAGAGAGAGAGAGAGAGAGAGAGAGAGACCTGGTGGTGAACTTGGACTGAGTGTGAGAGAGGTGGGCAGACGGAGTTCTGCGAGGAACCCGATCCGGTAACGGAGTGATGTCACTGACAGTTTAATGGACCGCAGGCCTGTTGGGGAGCGGCAGTGGAAAACTTGGTCTGGGGCTGCAGAACGTTTCAATATTTAACAGCAGCTCTGCAGAAAACAAAGCTTTTTATGGAGACAAGAGCCGAGGAGGTGCTGCTGCACAGCTGGGTTCTGTCGGTTCTCCACGTTCTGCTCTGTGTTTATAATTTATTATGTGAGTTTTGTTTTGTTCTTTATGTTCTAGTTTCTCACTTCTTTCTTTTCTGTGTTGTCTGGTGTGTGTTCTGTTTCTCTGTACCCTTGGTTATTGTTTTACATGTTCTGTGTTTACTCCGCCAAGGAACGCGGTGGAGTTATGTGACGATCGCCGTTGGTTTGTCTGTCTGTCTGTCTGTTTGCAACATTGATCAAAAATGGACTAACAGATTTGGAAGAAATTTTCAGGGAAGGTCAGAAATGACACGAGGACCAAGTGGTTAGATTTTGGCAGAGATGCAGCTTATAGTCTTTATCCACAGATTTATTAAAGAGCGGTACAGCGTCACTGTAACTATGACAAGTGAACACTACATCAGCTGCCTGCTGATGATCACGATTGTGATCCTACTACAAATTGACCCATGCGGACTTATTGGGACTTATCCGTCTGAAAAGATACAAGGAACAGTTGATTAAATTGTGGGGGTGTTTCTGAGTCCCATCAATTCCCGCTGCCCGCTACATATTTAGGTCACGAGATTCGGTGTCCGTACATAACGTACACATGCAGAACACATGCCTGTGCTCAGCACAAGGTCATTTTGTTTGTGGGTACATCTACATTAAATGGACACATTCTATGTTGTCGTGATTTGTGATCATCAGTAATTAATCAACAAATGCTACATTTCTGACAATGCTATATGGGGGAATGAGCAGCCTTGGAGGAGTACTGCCCTCTGAGTGCTTTTCTTATTATTTGTAATCATTTATTGTCTTTTAAATGTTCTGTTTTG
Source organism: Amphiprion ocellaris (assembly GCF_022539595.1). Classification (NCBI taxonomy): domain Eukaryota; kingdom Metazoa; phylum Chordata; class Actinopteri; family Pomacentridae; genus Amphiprion; species Amphiprion ocellaris. The sequence continues at coordinate 34,658,130 of NC_072766.1, read as the reverse complement.
CTCTATATATTCTATTTTCTTAGTTCTTTGTGTCCTGCGTTCTCTGTTTTCTGTTCCTCTGTAAACTTTAAATTTTTTTTGCTCTGTTTATTGTTTGAAATCTGTTTTTTTGTGTGTTGATATTTTCATTTTTATTTCTCTGGGTTGTTTCTTTGTTCTACTTTTTACATTTTTTCCCATTTTTTTTCATCTTCCATGTTATTTTTCCTCCATTTTGTGTTCTGTTTCTTTTTTTGGTGTGCCATGTTTTCTGTTTTCTCCTTGTTTTGTGTTCTTTGTTGTATTTCTTTCTTTTTTGGGGTAAATTTTTGGGTATTATTTTTTATTTTCTGTGTTTGTATTCTGTGTTCTATATTTATTTATTCTCATTTAATTACTCTTTAGACTTTTTGTTTTGTTCTTTATGTTCTTTGTGTCCTGTGTTCTATTTTATGTTCTGTCATTTGTGTTTTATTTTCCCATTATGTTGTGTTCTCTGTGTGCTCTGAATTTTCTGTGTGCTCCATTTATGATTTGAATTCAATTTTCTGTTCTTTTTTCCCTCTGTTTTGCATGCTATCATCTTTGTTTTGTTTTTGACATGTTCTATTTTAGTTTTGTGTTTCTGGGTTCTGTTCTTGTCTTTTATTTTCAGTTTTATTCGTTGTCTAGGCTCTAGTTTCTCTTGTCTTTTGTGCTCTATTTTAATTATTAGCTGTGTTCCATGTGTTCTGTTTTCTGGGTTGTGTTCTTCGTTTGACTCTTTTGAGTTTTTTTAAATTCAGTTTTGTGTCTTACTGTCTGCTCCACATGTTTTCTTTCTGTGTTGTTCTTGTTTTGTATGAGTTTTATCTTCTTTGTTTAGTTTTTTTCTGCTTTGTTCTTTGTGTTCTGTTTTCTCTATTTTCTGTTCTATTTTCACTGTTTTGTTTTGTCTCTGTTGTGTTACGATTTGTGTTCTATTATTTTTAGTTTTTCGTGTTCTGTTTTTTCGTTCTTTGTACACAAAGCAGATTATTTGTTTCAGTTTAGTGTATTATTTTGTTTTTTGTGTTCTCTATGCTGTATTTTCTTTTTTCTTTTCTTTTTTCTGTTTTCTGTTCTGTTTTTGTTGTTTTGTGTTCTGTGTGTTGTTTTCTGTCTCTGTTGTGTTGTTATTTTCAGTTTTCTGGTGTTTATCAGCTATATGTGTTCTTTGTGTTAAATTTTCTCACCGTCTTGTGTTTTGCGTTCTGTTTCTTTCTGTTTTCTATTTTCTTCTTTATTGTTCTCTGTGTTCCATTTTCTGTTTGTTTGTGTTATTGTTTTTCTGTTTTGTGTTGTATGTGCTGTATGTTCTTCAGTCCGTTTTTGTTTTCTTCCAGCCATTGTTGTTTTTTCTGTTCTCTGTGTTGTGATTTCTGATTTGTGTTCTATGTTCTCTGTGTTCTACATATTATTCAGTATTCTTTGAACTCCGTAAGGCTTCTGTTTGTTTCCCCTGTCGCTGTGTCTTCTCTGATTTATCTTCTCCGTGTCTAGTTTGTGTTTTCATTGCTTCTCACAGAGTCGCTTACAGTTTGTCTTTTTGAAACACAGTCGATTAAAACTGGAACGTCTTTTTTGTCTGAAATTGTTCATTTACCACCGATCACTAAAGTTTACTAAACAGTCTTGTCTCCTTGTCTCCTCTTATGTCCTTCCTTGTTTCTTCTCCTTGTCTTCTTTCCTTGTTTCAGTTTTTCCTCTCCTCATTTCCTTCCTTGTTTTCTTTCCTTGTCTCCTCTCCTTGTTTTATGTCCTTATTTCCTATCCTTGTTTCCTCTGCTTATTTACTTCCTTGTTTCCTTTCTTGTCTCTTCTCCTTGTCTCCCTGCTTCCTTCCTTGTCTCCTCTCCTTGTTTCTTCCTTGTTTCCTTTCTTATTTCCTGTAATTGTTTCCTCTTCTTGTTTCCTTCCTTGTTTCTTCTCCTTGTCTCTTTCCTTGTCTCCTCTTATTGTTTCCTCTCCATGTTTCCTTCCTTATTCCTCTTCTTGTCTCCTCTTGTTTCTTCCTCTCCTTGTTTCCTTCCTTTTTTCCTCTCTTTGTCTCCTCTCCTTGTCCTCTTGTCTCCTTCCTTATCTCCTCTTCTTGTTTCCTTCCTCGTCTCCTCTTCTTATTTCTTCTCCTTGTTTCTTCTCCATGTTTCCTTCCTTATTTCCTCTCCTTGTCTCCTCTTATTGTCTCCTCGCCTTGTTTCCTCTCCTTTTTTCCTTCCTCATCTCCTCTCCTCATCTCCTTCCTTTTCTCCTCTGCTTGTTTCCTTCCTTATTTCCTTTCTTTGTCTCCTCTCCTTGTCTTCTTGTCTCCTTCCTTATCTCCTCTCCTTGTTTCCTTCATCGCCTCCTCTTATTGTCTCCTCTCCTTGTCTTCTTGTCTCCTTCCTTATCTCCTCTCCTTGTTTCCTTCCTCGCCTCCTCTTATTGTCTCCTCTCCTTGTTTCCTCCCCTTTTTTCCTTCCTCGTCTCCTCTCCTTGTTTCCTTCCTTTTCTCCTCTCCGTGTTTCCTTCCTCATTTCCTCTCTTTGTCTCCTCTCTTTGTCCTCTTGTCTCCTTCCTTATTTCCTTTCCTTGTCTCCTCTCTTTGTCCTCTTGTCTCCTTCCTTATTTCCTTTCCTTGTTTACTTCTCTGTCTCCTCTTCCTATTTCCTCTCCATGTTTCCTTCCTTATTTCCTCTCCTTGTCTCCTCATATTGTCTCCTCTTCTTGTTTCCTTGTCTCCTCTACAGGCAGCAGTCTCTCTTCCATGTCCTCTCTGCATATTCAGTCTACAACACGGTGAGTAGCTGTTTTTTCCCTCCGTCACGTGGGACGTTAAAATACCAGCTTAACTTAATTTAACTGATAGAAATCTTCACTGGACTCTGAGCTTCTTTCTCCTGAGCTCAGGCTTCATTTTCCACTCGAGGTTCTCTGTGAAACTCCCCCAGAACTGTATGTTGTTAATGTGACATTTACTGCTGATGCAGCTCAGATGTTTCTGTCATTGATTTGTTTTTATTATTAGCTGTGGTTTTTCTCCCCCAGAGGTGGCATCAAAACATGTCGATGATATCTAAGGTTTGTTGTTTACAAAGAAATCGCACATTTTGGCGATATCAGTGTATGAAACTGTTTAGCTGTTTCGGTCAGCCACATGAATGCTGGTGCATCGTATTTAGTGATTAATAAATTAGTGCATAAACAACACTCATTAAATATATAAAAAAGTCTGTTGTTTTCAATAGTGTCTCTGCTGATTTCCTGCTCAGAATTGGTGACAACACATGATGCTAAACATGACTGATCCACATTAAGTAAAGTCATGAGTCTGTTTCCTTATTTAAGATAAATTTCTGCATTTTGTTGTTAGTTCCGATTTTTGGATACACAAAAAAGTCTATTACGCTTAAATACATAAAACCACAGTTGATAAAAGTGGTATATTCTCAATTCTTACCTTTTTGCAGCTGATCATTTTTCTTTGGGGGTCACTAAAAATGAATCTTTACGAGAGCAACCGGGATGTTGATGTTTAATTTCATTAAATTGCAAAACAGATACACTAGTAATAAGTAAGCCCTGCTGAAGCCACATCAACACTAACGACAGACTAATAAGATGAAAAAATGATGATGAACGTGAAACTTGTGACTTTAGCATCCAGTGAATATTCTGTTTCACTGGAGAGACAAAAAACAGAAAGCATACCAATCCTCATATTAACGCACGAAACAAAGAGAAATGTGATTTTTCCAGTGTTTTCTGCATCATCATTTCATTGCATTGACTGAAACTCTTTCAGTTCTTGTTAGTTTAATGTCTGCAGAATTACCTCCACCAGCTGCATATCTCAATGAACCAACTAATGCTATATCCGCATAAAATACAGCTGGATGGAAACAGGCTTGAATTCACATTTTGTTTAAACTAATTTTCTTGGAATTCCGTGCTACACTTGGATGAAAGCCGGGAAAACAAAACACCGTATGACGACCTGAATGATTAGTCTGCAGAAAACCCAACTAGCTCTTTAAAAATCGCATGGATTTTAAATAAACCCTGTAAAACCCATTGTTGCAAAAATGCATCAAATTTAAATTTTTTTAATTATTAGTTTTAATTATTTAATTATTTATATCTGAATATATGTATATATATGCAGAATGTTTTTTCTTTTTAATGATTAGTTTTTCTTATTAATATTTACTATATATTTTTATTAATAATTTTATTTTTTATATATATATATATATATATATATAAAAAAAATTTTTGCTCATTTTATCATCATTCTATATTTGGATTTTTCAATGCTAAACAAACAAAACTGCTACACGTACTGTAGCTAACAGTCAGTGCCTCAGTCTAAAAAAGATTTTAAAAATCCACCTCTACAGACACTTCATTGACACTTCATTGTTTTTCTGATGCTCTGTTATTGCTCTTTTTAAGGTTTTGCTGTCTTTACTAATGTTTCATTGTCTTCTTTTTAATTCTTTGTCTATTTTAATGCACCTTGTGACTCCACTTTTGAAAGCTGCTGTAGAAATAATGTTTAATATTGTTGTTATTATATATTATATGAGGAATCCTCTGTGTGTGAGCTAAGCAGAGCTAACTGAGGTTGTAGTTCAGAGTCCTGCAGCGACGTTCAGCCCTGGATGTGACTGTTTTTCTTCCCCTGCAGGAGGTGAGCTACTGTCAGGGTATGAGTCAGATCGCCGCCCTGCTGCTCATGTACATGAACGAGGAAGACGCCTTCTGGGCACTTTCACAGCTACTGACCAACCAGAGACACGCCATGCACGGTGAGACTCATCTGAATGCTGCTTCCTGCAGGTTTTCATCATGTAGTAGCAGAGATAAACGTTGAAGTTTAGTCCAGCTGCTGTAGATCCTGCAGGTCGATGGAGCTGATGAGCTGCTTGCAGATTTGGGCTTAAGTGGGGATTAAAAAGCCCCTTTCTGCTCTGTCTTCCCTCTTTAAGGCTTTTTAGGTTTCTGGGAAAGTAAAATCAGAGTATTTTCTCAGCACCTGAGTGTTGAAGCGTCTCCTGTGACTTTTTTCTTTGGAAAACCAATCAATCTGCAGTTTGTATTCAGCAATGTATGAAGATAAATTAATCTGAGACTCTCTTTGCTGCAGTTTCGTCTGTTTTTGTCTCTGCTGGTTTTGCACAAACGCTGACTGACTCTTGACATGAGGCTTTTATTGAAAAAAATTCAACCCTCATCGTAAAAACACCAGTAAAAGACACTTGTGTGTATATTAGCCTCACCTCATTACCCCTCCAAATCCTTCTCTACATATTTTAATTTTATTCTTAGTTCATGCACAAATTTCTAGCAGTCCAGAACATTTTTTGGGGCCTTTTTTTTCAGAAATACCTCAGCTAGAACATCATCTTTACGTGTCAACTAGCTTATTGCTAACTTCTAACTCCTCTCAACCTTGTAAATCTTCTTTTATGCCTATGTCTGGACTCTGCACTCGATTATTCCACCTGGAAGAGAAGCAACACTAACAACTCTGTAGACAGTAAAAGAATTTAAACTCTTTATAAGCCTCATTTAGAACCTGAAATGGTTGTCAGCTCAGACGACTTAAAAAAGCAAGTTTTCTCTATACTTAACAGAAAATTAATCATGAAGAGTAAATAAATGTTGGATTATTTATCCTCTAGTTCCTCCAGTCGTGCAGATCTTGCAGGATATAACTGATTCATCACTTGTTGATTTGTATTAAGCGCTATTAAATCCCTCCTCTCTGCTCTCTCTTCCCTCTTCCAGGCTTTTTTGTTCCCGGTTTCCCCAAACTCCAGCGGTTCCAGACGCATCACGACCAGATTATCTCCAAACTCATCCCCAAGCTGAAGAAGCATCTGGTGAGAAACATCCCCGCAGAGATACGTGATGACATTTACTGTGATTTCCTGACAGCTTGATGCCCTTCATGGCTTCGCTGATTCTCTGCTTCTGTCTCCAGGACAGAGAGCAGATGTCTACAGGGATCTACAGCACCAAGTGGTTCCTGCAGTGTTTCATCGACAGGGTGAGGAGCCGCTTTGCTTGATGCGTTTTTCCATTTTCCTCTCACACTCTTTTATCTCACCTCCAGTTAATTACATCGTGTTTAAAGTAAGAACTGGACAGAATCTGAGAGCAGCTTGTTAAAACTCATCTTAGGTAATTATCACATCATCAAGATGATTTATTTCTACCTGTCGGAGCCGGATTAAAGTAAAATCTGAATATTTTCTCAGCACCTCAGACGAGGGTTGCACTTCAAAAATATTATTCCAGTCAGTTTTTTTCTAAAAAAAAAACCCCAATAATTCTGCATTCCTTTCCTTTTGTTCAAAAACAGACATGAAAAAAGTGAATCTTTCATTAATTCCTTTATGCAGTAGCTGTTTTTTGGCCTGTTTATGCCTGATTTGACAAAACTTTATTAAATGCCTGTTCGCTTCTCATGCAAACGTGGATCAAAGTGAAGAAAATATTTGTACCATTAAGCACACAAATGACTGAATTTCTTATCTCTATGATAATATGGCACATTGAATGTACAGTATTTTTAATTTTTTTGACCCTTGAAGCCCAACTCCATCCAAATTCGCATCCCTTCTTCTCACCTAAAATACTTTTTCACTGCAGTGACGTGTTGCACATGTTAAATCAAACTGCACATGATAATCACACATCTCTGCAGTGAAGTGTTGGCGAGGAAAAGAAACAATAATTTTGACTAGTTTTAATTATAATTTCAACTTACATCCATCTACACACCCGTTACAACTGCTTGGTTTTTCATCTCTGCATGTAAGTTATTATGTGGGAACCCTTAAGGGAGTAATACAATGATATTTATTCCTGTTACTAAGCACACATTTTTCCCAATTTCTAATCCAGTGTTGTGCTTCTAGGCAATCTCCCCTACACCGTTATGAAAAGAGATCTCTGCTGACAGCATTTTATAGTGAGATACATGTAAAGACAACAATTTTATGATGCGAAATATTTAGTTACCTGGATATAAAGGCTAATATGAGAAATCTACAAATATAATCATATCGAATGATAGATTTGGATTGTGTGGTGGATTGTTTGGACTGTTTTGAAAGAAAAACAAGACAGAGCATAAGCAGTGTTTGGAAGCAGAGTGGTCTAACCCACTATCTTAGTTTTTGAGAAAAATGTGTTCTAAATATTGTGTTATCAAGAAAAATCACATTTCCAAGCACCGCTGTAACGCTACATTTGGGTTGTGGATTAGACCACTTTGCCACTAAAATCTAAACCATAAAATATTACAAATAATACATAAAATTCAGTTTGTATTTTTGTGGGTTCAATCACTCTGCTTTTAACCTCCTCATACATGACTAGACCTTCTAATAATCAGGATAAGAGCTTAAAGTAAAGGAGGTGACGTTACCTTGTAGGGTTTAATGTTAAGCCACTGTCGTCCATTAACAGTTGAATTCACACTCTCTGTAGAACACCTAGTTACACCTTAAAATGCACTATTTTGGCTAAATAATCATAAAGTTGAAACACACTCCCAAGAATATATTTCCAGGATGTTTTTTTCAATCAAAAATTAGTTTAAATCTAAGTTACAGTGCTATAGATTTATTGCACATGTGCACAAACAAATATGTTCTCTGTTGCTGAAAAATCTTCCCTGAGAAGAACCATTTTACAGAAAACAAAAGAAAGCCTCAGTTAGCTGTGTGGCACCCACAGAAACTCAAACTTTATCAGCATAAAGATCTGTGGGAAAAAGGAGTCTGAAAAACACAAGAAGCCCAGGAATCACTGAGAAACTGTCAGATCGCCTTCAACAGATAATTTTACATGATTTCAGCAGAACACATCCTGGTGATATTCGAGCTCGGGGACGTTGCATTAGAGCAGAGCATTAAGAGCTGTCAGGCTAAACTGTTATTAGCCTCCTCTGTGGATGCCCACAATCCTGCGGTGGAGGTCTGGCAGGCTCCGGCCCCTGTCAGCACTTCTCGTCCCGCCGAGTCGCTGTTCTCCGAGGGGCCTCTGAGGTCTGGGAGGGAACCAGACAAACCTCCTGACTTCGGCCGGCAGCACAGCAGCACGTATGTGGAACCGCCGGCGTAAACAAAGCCGGCTAAGTCTCAGTGATGTGGTGTTTGTGATCCTGCAGACGCCGTTCACCCTGACCCTCCGCCTGTGGGACATCTTCATCCTGGAGGGCGAGAGGCTGCTCACTGCCATGTCCTACACCATCCTCAAGACACACAAGAGTAAGCAGACGACCGACAGTTGACCACAAACAGAGAAATCACACCGCAGACGTTAACTGTAGACTCTTATCAACCTCCTGAACTCAAGTGATTCTGACGATTTCTAGCTGTTGGTTTTTTTTTGTGTGTGTGGTTTTTCTAAAGCCCACCGAAGTGAAATTGTGGGAAAGTCGGTGCCTTGTAATTTAGTTACGGAAAACTGATTTTAAAAAAATTATGTGTGAGTTTAAGAGCTGCATAAGCATCTGTAAGAGTCCCAGCTTATGAGAAATCTGTGGCAAAGTCAAAACCCACAGTTGTTGCAGTTCAGTAAAAAACATGTTTGCATATCTGAAAGTGATGCTTTATCTTTTCTTTGCAGTCGTAGTTAAGCTGTCTCCTTCAGGTATTTTCTAACATAGTTTCTCTTCTTTTGTACCGATGATTCAGCCAAGTGAGCCGAGTTTTACCTAAAACTGCTGATAAATTAATGAACTGAATGCCTGTAATATCTCCATAAGGCAAAACAAAATAGTTTTCTGATATAAAGAGGATGGATGGATGGATGGATGGATGGATGGATGATAGACGATAGAGGATGGATGACAGAGGATGGATGGATGGATAGATGACAGACAGACAGACAGATGCAATTGGAGAAATTCTAGGTATCCAGTAGCTCATACTTGTTACATTTGAGAAAAATAAGGAAACTAATGTACAAAGTAATGTACTAATTGTGCTGGTAGAAGAAATAAGGAACACAATGGTATTAACAAAAAAGAGTATTAAATGTTCTATTTTTTTTTAATACCTCATCCAAAACATGATATATCATCTTTAGATGTCAATTAGCTCGCTTACTGCAAACTGCTAACTCCCCTCAACCTTGTAGGTCCTCTTTTCAGTATATGTCTGGAATCTACTTTTGATTCTACCACCTGGAGAACAGAAGAATTTAAGAATTCAGACCCTCTTTAATCTTAAATTTCTTGCTTTTGGGATCTGAAGAAGCATTTGCACTCAGAAATTGCAGTTAGGTCAGACTGAACAAACAGATTGGCCTTTTTTTTTTTTTTTTTTTTTAAACAGAAAATTATTTAACAAAGTTGTCAAGGGTTACATACCATCTGAGCACAAACAGTGATGTTGTGAGGTTTATATCTCAGCTCTAGTCTTATGCAGCTCTTTCAAACACACCACCTGTCAGAGCAGAGATGGTTGTTTTTTGGATTTATCACGTCTTCTGTCTGCGTGCAGAACGTCTGTTGAAGATGTCGCTGGAGGAGCTCAGAGAGTTTCTGCAGGAGAGAATCGCTCAGACTTTCTTCTACAGCGACGACGTGATCATCGAGCAGCTGCAGGCCTCTATGACGGAGCTGAGGAAGATGAAGCTGGACCTTCCTCCTCCAGGTACGCAGCCATTCAGTCATTCAATATGAAATGATTACATAATAACTTCTAGCCTTATGTTTATGGTCTTCACCTTTTGTCTTTTATTCTACTTGTTCTTTCCCTCACACACGTGGTATTTTGTTATTTATCTGGTTGTATTGATTCATTTTAAAAGCTCTTACCAAGTTGAACTCTGTTTCAACACTTTTGCCTCTCTTAAGCTCTTTGTAAACTCTGTTTTAAAAAGATGCTATGGAAATGAATGTATATTTTATTATTATTATTATTATTATTATAAAACAAGCTAATAATAACAACAACAACAACAACAACAATAATAATAACAATAACAATAACAATAATAATAATAATAATAATAATAATAATAAATATGGTCATAAAATTTATCCTGAACTCAATACATGACATGTTGGGAAACAAAATTCCCTAAAAAATACAAGTAATCTGTTGAAAAATGCCCTTTTTAAGATAAAAGCCTATTTATTTCACTATTAGATTTATATATGTGCTTAATGCCTCATTTGTTTATTTGATAGCCATATTTATTTATTTATTTTAGAGGATTATTTGTTCATTTATTTATAAGATTAGTTAAACTTTATTGATCCCTCACCAGAGAAATTTACCTGTTACAGCAGCTAGATACAGATGAGCCTTGGAAGAAGCAATTGCGAAAGTACAGTAAGGCTAAAAATAGAGATATAATTAAGGTATAATAAAGACAATGTGCAAGACATATGGATATGTACAGATATAACATGGTGAATTTACATTTATGGATTTGAATTTGTGTATTTAATGTTGAATAAATCAGTATTCCAGAGGCTAGAACCTTAATATTCACAGTTTTATGCTCCTGCTGTGTTTTCAGGGAAGCCAGACGAGTTGCCTCGTAAGCCGCTGGGTCAGGAGCTGCCGGTGCTGCTGAGTCCGGTCCAAGCCTCCAGAGGGAAGCTGTCCTCAGCCAGCGGGTTCCCCAGAGCGGGCCTGAGCCTCCACATCATCTCCCACCAGCCCGACTCCATCTCCCCGGACCAGAGCCCCTCCAAGGACCCCCGGGATCTGGACGCCGTGGACCAGGAGGACGTCCCGCTGCCTTCCCCAGATCCTATCATCATCCACAGCCAGGCCCCGCTGACCCCCGACGGCTCCCCGCTCACCGGGCCTCCGCCTTACCGGCCGCCAGGGAGCCAATCAGAGGAGGCGGCGGATCATCTATCTGCACTGCCGGACCAGGAAGGAGATGAAACGCAGCCTGACGTCTCTGCGGCTCCTCCCTCACCTCCAGAAATAACCGATGCCTCTACAGACGACACCTCTTCGGCCGCTCCGCTCTCCTGCAGGGTCCCGCGGACTCTCTCAGCTCCTGTTGCCCAGGCAGCCTCACCGGCTTCTGGTCTGACCCAGTCGGAGAGTCTGTTGGCAGCAGAGAGAGCCGAGGACGACTATCTGGCCCGGCTGCTGGAGCAGGCCTCAGCTCTGCCATCCAACAGGAACCAGGACTCAGAGGAAACAACAGACATCTCATGAAAAGAGCACCAAAACACAGATTTATCAAGTGCTCCTATATGTAAAGAGGTTAATTTTGGTGGTTTATGTTAATTTGGTACCACCAGAGAACAACTTATCAGTCAGATTTACAGTGTCAAGCAATAATTGCTTTAAAAAGAGACCAATATTGATCAAATTTGTGACTTTTAAAGAGGTAATATTAATATTATCCGACTTTCTAAAACGTTTTGTAGTGACTGTAAGAAGCAGTTTCCTTCTTTTAAGGTATTTAAATCAGTTTTCATGTGATGCGACAGTCTGACTGTCGCCTCGCTTCCTCTGTAGGTGTTAAACTGTCACCTGAAGTGCAACAACAAACATGTTGGAAAATGTCAGTGAAGATTCTCAGTCATTCAGGTCAACTCACTCGTAGGTGAAGTCAACATGTGTCTGGTCTGGAAACATTCACATTATTTATCGAGGATTTGTGAATTTCAGTATTTGTAGAGATTAATGCCTCCTTGAAGGAAACCTTCACCTTGCTGCAACTAAATCCTGATGTGCCCTTTTCAAAACTCTTTTATTTTCAAGAAAATAAGGCTTTTAAGGATTTTACAAGTCTGTCTTAACACAACTCTCACATGTCCGTCAGTATCCTGAAAGAATGATGAAGATTTATATATTAAAATAACCTAGGCAGGTAATTTACCAAGGTTTTGTGGGTAACGTATAACTGCATCATGATACAAAACTTCAACTTTCTCATAATGATATTCATCCAAACGGAGTACTTTTTTTCTACAAAAGAAAACTAAAAAAAATAAAAAATCAATACCCATTTACAGCGACCACACTTGTGTGAATATTAAAGGCTAGAAATAAACAGCAGGTGGTGCTATTTCTGCAGTTAATGCTATTGAACCATAAAAAATGGAATTAAACCAACTCCTGTCCAACCTCATATGGTAAAAATGACGGCTTGTTTCATGCATAAACCCCTAAAACCCTTTTTTCCCAGTTTACTAATGCACACTATGTTAAAAAAGATGAACATGTTTGATTTAGGAAAGTCTCATCTTTGCAAAAATAGCATTAACATGCTTTTATTTCTTATGTTTTTTGCACAAGACCCTAAACATGTGCTGCTATAGATCAATAAATGGTACATAATACACAAATTAAATGTACTGAAAAATATTTTTGGATTTAGCATCTTTCCAAAATGTGTCATACATAATGTTGGTGAAAGATGCAATTCACTAAGCAGTTTCACACAAAAACAAATAATACTTTACTACTACTTTACTAGTACTTTTTGACAAACTAAGACTTTCTTGACCTGCAAAATTACATGTTAAGATGATTTAATTCATGACACAAAATGCACACTATGCTAATAAACATGAACATATTTGATACTGCAGCATTCAGGAAATCCTCATCTTTTCAGAAATAGTATTAATTGACTTCTATTTTTTTATATATTTTGCACAGCGGCAGCCGAAACGCACACTGTGCAAAGTCAAGACCTGCAGCATTTCAACGGCTAAGATTACATGATTAAAAATATTACACAAATGTACTGAAAAAAAGCTCTTTTCTAGATTGATATATGTGACATGTTTTAAAGAATATGCTCGTGTAATGTTGGTTTTCATGACATGTATTGAACAAGACAAGAGATGTAATTCACTGAGCAGATTCACACAAAAATTAACAGTATTTTACTGTCTTTAGGACAAACTGCACCATTCTTCACTTGAAATATTCTGTTTTAAATTGGCAAATGTGTAATTTACGGCAAAATTCAAACAGGATCAGTAAATCATTTGGCTAATTTTTTCTGAAATAAGGTCACATCAAGTGCCCTCTGAAGGAGCAGGAAATCTTTTTTATACAGTTTAAATGACTGAGTATTTACCGCAAAGGGACGATCTAATGAAACCTAGCTTCACATTGCATCATGGGAAATGTAGGATTCAGTGTTTTTGGAGCTTAACCCACACAAGGAACTGAATATTGTCTTCTGACTTCATGGAAAAGGATTCTACCAACTACAAACTAGACAATTTATGGTTTAAATGGCATATAAATAGCAAATATTAATTTAAAAAATGGACATTTGTGATTATTAAATTTCTTTAAAACTCACTAAAACTCCTGATGTTTGCAGAAGAAATCTCAGCACTGCCAAGATTATTGTGTTTCTAAAGATTTCTCCCTATAATTATTCTATTTTTTTGTGCACAATGGATGCTTTCTTGCATTTTGAGAATTTGTGTTCAGAAACCCACTGACTGACACTGAACTCCTTCAACATCCCACCTTGTTTCCTGTCTGAATTACCTGGAAAGTCCTGTGGAAGGACTGGAAGCCTTGGAGGCGTCGCCCTTTACAACAACAAAAATAAAAAAACATTTTGTAGTTTTATAATAGTTTTGTCAGATAACACAACGTCTGCTCGGTCAGCCTTTGTAAAGCGTTTGCTAGCAGAGTTACACTTTTATTTTTTGTACTAATGTCTCGATGCCTTATTTGGATCGGCTTCAGTTCTCCTGTTGTTGACGTTGAACCTAAATCTGACTCTGAACGAGGGAACTTTCAGGTGTTGACATGGTGAGCTGGCTCACTGTTATGATTGTACTCACTGAAACCTGTTGAGCTCATTTTCAAGAAGTGTTGTTTTTTTTAGCTCAGTAATTTATTGTTTTAATCCTCATTTAAACCGCCGCTCTTGTGCTCGTCTTTTCCTCCTCGAAGGGTGAAAATAGACTTTTTTTTTTTAATGTTGCATACAAGGAACTGGATGCTTCAGATAATTTTAAACTTGTGTTTAGGATTGTACAGTATTGTAGAACCAGTAGGTAAACAGAGTTAGGACAAATCGCTACAGCTTTCTGCTTAGAAATAATGAAACGCTGACATCTTGTGGTGGGTTTAGGTTAAGAGTGTCTCTACATAGATAAACAGTAGAAGAGTAGACATGTAGAAAGGTTTTCCAAATCAGAAGAAAAACTAATCAGATCTTGCATTTGAATGCCATTATTTTGAATTATGTGAATATACTTTATGATATTTGACTGTATTTCAGTGCTAAAACTCAAAATGGTTTGAACAATTGTGTGTCACAGTAGCTGCAGTTGAACAAATTTGCTGGTCTTCAGTGTCTTTAAATGAGATCCTGTTATAGTGACATTGTTGAGGAGCCTGAAGAAACGCTGGAGCTGAAACAATACAACTTTTATCTTCCTTGCTTTTCTGTCTTTTTACTGTGTCTCTTGACTTAAAAGTGTGTGTGTGTGTGTGTGTGTGTGGGGGGGGGGTTTTAAGGGGATTTTTAATATATATGTATCAGACTGACAAGGAAAGACTAAGAATCATATGAAGACAGGGGAAATGCAGTACTAAAAACAACAGAAAGTTAGAATTAGTGTCAAAAATAATTCAGTACCTCAATAAAATCTAAAGCCAACAAGAAACATATATTTTTAGATTCAGTGTGACTTACTCTTTCCAAGTACATCACTACTCTTAAACTCCTCGAGGACAATTAGATTTAAACCACAGGAAATTGCACTCCCTATATCCCCAGAACTTGCCTGGAAAGTCTCATATTTTTAAGTTTTCTTCAGTGTCATAGTAATTATGTGGTAGTTCTCAGTGTATTCAGTTTTGCAAACATACAGAACGTCTTAATAGTAAATTTGACTTACTTAATGTTTCAAAATCTACAAAAATATTGTCTAAAAAATTGCAGAAAAACAGCATAACTCACTGTATTGTGGCAACATCACAATGACCAGCATCTGTTTATGTAAGCAAAGACTTTTAACTGCCAATGCAACATTATTCAAAAGACTATATAGAAAATAGTTTAATATATGTCTATATTTTTAAAAAAATTATTGAACTCGTAGGTACCAAAGGGTTAGGGTTCCGTTAATGTAAATGAAGTCTTTTTTTCTTACTGAGAGAGGTTACAGGCAGTGATTTATTTACTTTTCATCAGTCAAATCTGGCTCTAGTTACAGGTAAATATCACAAATCTTGTACATTTATATATGCCTCTCTTTATTTCAGTGTGTTCTGCACACAAACCGAGCAGAAAAGGCTGAAATAAGTGAATATTTGTTGTTTAATTGTGGTTTACCTGCGGTAAGTGGATTTGCTCATAAAAACAAAGATGGCGGCGTCAACTACCCGGATGTGAAATGGAGTCGCTCTGATTTTAGGAAACTGGATAAAACGCTTAAGTTTTCTCCGACAGACGGATTATTTTTTAATCAGTATGTCTTAAAGGAAAGTCTATATGTATTCTGAAGAGACCTTTGTAACAACGGTAAGTGTTTTAAACTATTTTCTGTGTGCTAGCGAACAAAACTAACCGTTAGCCTGTGACGCTGAAGTCAGATTCCGATTGTACAGATGAGGGAGAAGATTTCTATAAAAAACAGCGAAATCGCCCCCTTTTTTTGCATTTGTACAAATAAAATAACGGTTTCACATATCATAAACCGTGTTTAAAATATTGTAAGCTCTCAGGGAGAATATAATCCAGATTTGACCTATTTAAACACAGTGGTTTTAGATCTTAATCTAATTTGGTCCAGATGTTAGAACAGCACTGGAATCTCACCGTTTTGCTCTTTCACAAGTAAAATAATGGTTTCAGATATAGGACAGTGAGTTCTAAAGAGTCTTATTTGAGATAATCTAATTAAAATATGACCCGTATCTACATAAAGGTTCATAACTGGTCCTGGTCCAATGTGTTCTACATGTCAAAAATATGTATGCTAGCACATAATAAACAGGTGCTAGCTAAGCTAACCTAAGCTAGCCGAAGTTAGCTTGCGATTCCTACAGTTATGGGGAAATTTTAGTGAAACATAAATAAAGCTTCTGATTTAGTTTTTTTGCACTACTGATTTTAAAAGTTTGTTGGACATGTGTGGCAGGGGAAATTGTGATTTTACTGTATTTTCACCTCCCAAACAACAGAACACACCCTCTACCTGTGGCCACAGTACAACCTGATTACACCTGCAGTGATCAGTAAACGTGTGCAGATGTGGTCAACCTGCTAAAAACAAACTGAAGGTTGAGTTTCACATAAATAATGAAGAGTGAAACCTAATTTTCTGTTTCTTTAAATATGTATAAAATTAAGGTTTCACAAAATGGAGACTCAATCTGTCATAGTGTAATGTAAGTTTCCCTTAACTTTCCAAATCTAAATAATAAAAGACAGAACTGTATTAATCTTGAGGGAAACTATTGAAATATAAAGCAAACTTCGGCTTAAAATCTTATCTAGCAGACTTTGACCAATAAAGCAGGTGCACTCAAGCTACTTATATTTACCAGTTTCTTATACTATATAAAATGAAATCTGTGTATAAAGAAATTAATAGTAATAGGATAATGTCACATCATTGAACATTTAAAGGCATATTTTCTTTAGGTTGGTGGTTTATTTCAGTTTTGGACGCTTGCTACAAAATAATTTAATACACTAAACTGGTGGGGTTTTCTTTAAAAGATCACATGAACCAACCTAGCGCCTGCAGGTTGAACACACCTGCAGGCCGTTACACATCACCCCAGCTGCAGTCCTGGTTGGAATCAGGCTGCAATGTGTCCACATGGAGGCGCTAAAGGGAAGCAGGAATCAGTGATTTGTTGATACTGGACTCTGGATGTGATTGGTCCGCTGTGCGTAAATCGCCTCTCATGCCTCTTCAAATTGTGGTTAGTTTTGGCACAGCGGTGCAGTCTGCTGCAGCTGGGTGTTGGCAGCTTGATTTCAGAGGTTTACACCTTAAACTGAGACTGAATCTTAATGGAAAACGTTTGCTCCGTTCTTCACAGTGCGTAACGTGACCAGAGTAGTTAAACGTCCCAAACTTCTCCACATCATGTCCAGCAGTTTGTTGGTGAAAACGCTGGAGGACCTGAGCCTGGATTCAGGTTATGTGGCCGGAGACCCCTGCCCGTCCCTCAGCCTGTCCTCCTCCGGCAGGTCGAGGCAGTCTCAGACGCACACAAGCACCCCTCACCGGGGCTCCTGGTGGCAGCACGCCGGCTCCCTGTACAGCAGGAACGGTAGCTGGGACACGGTAAGCACGCTGCCGGAGGACGCGGCGGACATCCTGGCTAAGTGTCCCTGCCTGCCCGAACTGGAAGAGTATCCCTGGACCGAGCAGGAGCTGCGAGAAGTCGTGCGTAAAGTTGTCAGCTCGGATGCGTCGTTCACCGGGGAAGCAGTCAACCGGCTGTCCGTTCTGCTCCGCCGGGCTTTGGTGCGGATCTCCCGGGAGGCGCAGCGGCTGAGTGAGCTCCACAGGCGGTGCACACGCCTGGAGGTCCAGAGCGCAGTGAGGCTGGTGCTCAGTTGGAGTCTTGCGGAGAAGTGCATCTCCTCCGCCGTGAAGGCCGTCTCCCTGCACTGCATGAGCTCCGGGGACACCGCGCGTCAGCAGGGCAAGTCTGCGCGCTGCGGGCTCACGCTCTCCGTGGGTCGCTTCTTCAGGTGGATGGTGGAGACACGCGTGTCGGTGCGTGTGCACGAGTTCGCCGCCGTCTGCCTGACGGCGTGCGTGGAGAGTTTGGCGGAGGAGGTGGCTGGACGAGGGCTACAGGCGGCGAGGCTGGTCGCGGAGCAGGAGGGGGGACCGGTCGATGGGGTCACCTGCTGCCCGGTGACCGTGGAGCTTCTGGAGGGAACCGTGAACAACGACGCGGAGCTGTGGGGCCTGCTGCAGGCCTACGAGCATCTCATTTGTGGCAAGAATGCAAATGGTGAGTTTAACCACCTCAGTTTTACCACATTATTACCTGAACTACTTGCTATAACGTATCAAAGCTGGTAGCAAAGACAAAACATGACAGTGGTCCCACCTGCAGTAAATTTACTGTCAATTTATGTTAGAAAGATTCATTCAAACTATCAGTCTGTTGCTAGCTCTTGTGTAAGGATTTGCCCATGTCTCTGTTTTACATCATTTTAAAATGGTTATTTTTAGGTTTTGAACTGTTGAACATACAAAACAAACAATTTAAAGAATTAACATCTGATCTTTGATATTCTGTGGTGGACATTTTACCAAATTTTGACTATTTTATGGAAATCATCAAGCACAACTGACGGATGAATCAGAATCAGAAGCATCGCCCCCAAGAAAAGTGTGTTTTGAATTCACATGTGACTTGATCTCACATTGTCAGGAAGAGTTCACAGGCCAGGCTGCTCTTTATGTTATTATTGTCCCTCATTGTCTTCTTTCTCCTCTATCATCCCCTCATGTCATAGCTTGTGAGAAAGTTGAAGCTACTGGGATAAAAACAATCTCCATGTTGTGTAACTTCCATCAGTCTTTCTAAAAATCTCAAACCAGAAACTGTTTCTTGCCACTACACTGAACTGCCAGCATTTGTCACTGTACAGCAGCTAAAGCTCCTGTGGGTTTGTTATAGTGCACTAGTGGCTGAGGCTCATGGAAAATGTCCATTAAATGGAGCTGACCCCACTTCCTTCAGAGTCCTCCGTTGAAACTGGGTGGTATTACAGAGCAGGCAAGTTAATGATGCAGTCAAATTACTGAGAGAAGTTTGTAGATAACAGCAGTAATAATGATATTAAGTACCGGAAGCTTTAGAAGTCTAGCAGCAGTGTGGAGACGGTCATTAGAAAACCCCTTAGAAAGGAAACTGGTGTTTTTGTTATTAACAAACATGGAAGTAGAAGATCCTTAATGATAGATGTCTCTCCTAGTCTTTCTAGGTTATGCCATGTGTGTTGTGGTTAGTTTTAGTAGAACACATTTCCTCTTGCATAACTCCAAGTTCTTGCATGTGGATTTAGTATATTGGCCTTTAATTGAGTACAAGATGGAATTTGGTTTGTGTTAGCTTGAAAACCTGATTTAATTTGATCTCACATTCGGCTAGTAGGCTATAAAGAATTTCATGACTCTGCTTTTATAAGTGAAGAGACTGCATCTGGCTTGAGTTTGCTAGATCTATAAATCAATTTAGAAGAGAGAAAGTGTCTAAAATAGAAAGGGATTTGACAGTTTTAGTCATCAAACAATTCAACTAATGATCCTGCTCCTCTGCTGTGTTGTACTGATTCTCTGACTACTTGGATTCATTTACAGTTTTTAAATCAACTGAAATTAGTTGTAAAATCTAAAATGGATGCTGACGAAATCTCAGTAGATAAAAGTTAATGACTGTGATTGATCACATTAGCATTTAAAAGAGTAGTTTGAGTAGTTGGGAGTGGATGTATTCATTCAACCTGTCCCACTGATGTTATTAAGGAGATTAACATCAGGAGCAGTCATTACAGAAGTATGTGTCTTTAGCTATCAGTTACACCCATTCAATCGTAGCTTAAGGTTTTTAAAGCTACAGTCAAGTGAGTTCAAAACAGTGGGTTTAAATTGGATTAAAATGATATCAGATCTGTGCTTGGTAAAAGTAGATATCCTTATGCTGGGTGCCAGGTACAACAACTGATTTGCTGTTGTGCATCATAGTCAACAACCTTGGATACAGATTGCCAATTCGCTGTGATCATATTAATCGCTTGTCTTGTTTGTTAACAGAATGTTGAAGTGATGCAGGTTTGAATCTCAGTTTTCTTAGAGCTCTGTTGCTTATGTGAAGGAAACTCACATAATTATAACAACGTGAATGTATTTAAAGATGGATGCCCTGACAGGTTCAAAAGAAGTGGAGCCAAAAAAATCTCAAAAATGGGTGTGATTTGCCTGTTTTACATTTTACTTTTCTATTCTAGTTTTGTTTTAGCTTTCATTTTTAGTAATGTTTCAAACTTATACCTCATAGCTTTTTTTATTAGGCACTAAATTTATTCTGATGTTATGCATTGTTTGCTGAGCAGTATCTGACACAAGACTTTCCTTCAGGGTTATTAAATTTCTGTATCTAAAACAGAGTCTATGCAGTAGGGTGGAGATGAGGTATCGAGATGCCTCTTGCCCAGTTAAGAGTAGAGCCAGTCTATGGGGGAAAGTATGTTGCTAGAATGTAACTAGCTCTCTGGGCAGTTACTGATCCTTTGAGAAACTAGATGACTGTACAGTGAGTCCACAACAGTCAAGATAGTGGTGTGTGTGGTCACATTTAGGCCAAGCAAGAGGTAGGACTTAAAGACCTCATCCCCAATCACCCCTCACATCTGTACAGACACAGGTTGTAAATGACGTCACCATTGAAAGATGGCACAAGACCTCAATAAGATGCACAACATCCTCAATAATGGAAAACAGAAACTTTGTAAAAGCAGAGCTCTCATATTGGATTGCCTTACAGTGTCAGTAAGGGTCACATAAGTGGTAATTGAAGACAGGCAGTGTGACCCATATACAATGTTATGTTTTACAGTTGCAGCAGTCTGTTATTTGACTGCATGTCATTGCAATTTTCTACTTTTGTAGACTTTGTTTGCTGACTTCTGGTATTGGTAGCATCTCTACTCCAGGTACAAATAATAGTTCTTTCCTCGTCCTCTGGACTCCAATTTCATTTTCAAAGTTCAAACTCTCCAAAGATATGAGCCTGAACCTGGTGTAGTCCAGCTCATAGGTGAGCTCAGAGCAGCTTTTCACTTTGGCTGAAGAATTTGAAAACAGTCTTGTAGTGTAAAAGTCTGCACATCCATCATTTAGCAGAGTGCAGGTCAAACATCCAAGCGAAGCTGCAGGGACACGAATAAACAAAATCTCAGAGCTTTTTCAATTTGAACCTGGCAGATTATGTGTCCAGCCCCAGCAGGTCATAACATAAACATGGTAAACACAACCCCACTCACAGAAGCTCCATGTTTCGCTGCCTCCTGCCTGCTGCATGCTAGGATGCTGGCTTCGAACCCCCCACCTCCCCTCCCATGAGAACGAACAGGAAGAAGCGGGTGCAGTAAATGAGTGAGTGTTGTTAGCCTCTGACCTGCACAGGCGACACAAAGGAGCTCTCTTTCCCGCTCAGGAGGCAGCAGGGCAAGAGGTTCACGCCTCCCAGTGCTGTCTGCTGGGCTAAACAAACAGCCAGACTGGTCAGGAGAGGCAGTCAGTCATCCCTCTCCAGGAAAACACTCACAACACACACTCTGTTAGCCTGTCCAGGTTTTAATAAAGATGCTGTTAGAGCACAGAGCGGCTGAATTGTTCCTCCTGATCTCATGATAAAAGTAAATCCCAGCGGTGAAATGTGAGAAAGTGTTTCCACTCTGCTGAGATCCTGCTGAGGGTGTCCAAAGACACAGCTTGTAATGTCATTATCTTCCACGATCAGTACAGAAATCAGATTTACATTACCACTGCACACAGTCATGTCTGCAGAGATCAGATTAAGCCATGTTTCCTCCCTAACCGTTAGTTTTCCTTCTTGTATAAAGTCATTTTCTGCTTGTTTTGTGGCTAATCATTTGCTTTGCCTCTACATCCGTCTTCATCCAAAGTCTCCGACAAACTTGGAGCTTTTTTCCTGCTATTTTTTGCACAAATATTGCTGCATATAAACAGAATGACCTGCTGGTTTTTATTCATGCTTATGGTGCAAAAACATACAACACTGGACCTCAGGACCTCATATTGCTAGAACTTCCACATGTTACTGATCAGTTGCATTGGGCATTTAGAGCTGAAAAAAATGTAGCCTCTTCAGCCTCCTTAGGTCTCAGGTAATCTTCAGGTGCATCCCAAGTTAGTGCAGTAGAAAGTATCGTTGCATATCGAGACAGATTAATGGTTGAGATGTGTCATTTGCTGCCTGGAGGTTTTTGTATTTAGAGTCTGTGGTGGTTAGTTTGTCAGCTTTGTGTTACACTGAAGAGGAAATGGAATCAGACAGCTGGATAAAGTGTCTGATGTGGAGTCAGATTATAAAGATGGAGCACAGAGCAGGGAGAAATCCAACACTCGCTGTGATACCAAACTTCATTTAATGTCCTCTCCATCTGGCCTTAACTATAAAACAGAAGGAAGAAGTGGTTTTTAAGGTTTGGCCACAGTGTTTTCTCCTGCTTATACAACCCAGTCTGAAGTTTCCTCCACCGAGAGTAAACAGAGAGCACCGACACTGAAACAATCACATAAAAGTAAATGATTAATCAGAGGATGAGGACATTACACGCCTCTGCTCGGCTTTAATTAACCACCAGACATGTTTGTGACCGGAGGGACAGGAATCTCTCTCAGGAGGCCTGTTGGGGTGTTTTAACGAGATGTAATTGGGCTCTGCTCCATTGTGAACACCACCTCGCCACCGTCCACTCCTGGCTCTGTGTTCAGGTCTCTAAAGCCCTGAGACAACAGTGTCCATCCACACTGGCTCCAGACATACCGCCTGCAGGTTTTAACCAGATTACGCTACCAAAACATTGTCTTCCCGCCAATTCTGCCTGCATGTTTGATGGGACTCTGAGTTGTAGAAAGACTCTGTTTACTCCGACACAAGTGAGAGTGCAGGATGAATGTTGAACTTGCTGTTTTTCTTTATTTCTACACAAGATTAGAGTTTTAGATCGGGCTTTCTCAGCTCCTTCACAGAGACTGCATGTAGATTAGAGGGAGCATTATTATTGTTGTGCGTTATATTTCAGGAATACCCTGGACTAATTTTTGCTTTTCTCATTTTCAGTCATAAAGGTTTACAACTTGCCTTTAGGAGTCAGTAAATTTGTCTGAAGTTTTTCTTTGCATAACGGAATTTTATTTATTCATTTTTTTAAATTGTAAATTTTAGTGTTTGTGTTTTGAGGTGAGTTGACTGTCGTACACTTAAGTTTGGATTGCTTGCAAATTCCAAAAAAGATTACCAGCATCAAAATGAATAAGAATTGAGATTAAAATATAAGGTGTATATTTGAATTTTTATTCAGTGTTCTTAATCGAGATGTCACTTCTTCAAGCATCGTAGACATTTTTATCAATCAGATGGTCATAACAGGATTAAATGCATAGATTTCTGTTGAATAAGGAAACTGACTCATTGCCTTTACTGTACATGGACCAGTCACTGCCCAAGGTCCTTTCTCTATATTGTTTTGGTGCTTTGTTCAGTAGACCTGCAATGACAGATTATTTTCATTGATGAATAATAATTGCAGTTATTTCGCAATGAATCCGTTACTCTTTTGGTCTATGAAATCTCACAAAATAGTTAAAAGTCGACCAGTGTTTTCCAAAGCCTAAGATGATGTCCTCAAATGGCTTGTTTTATCCATAGCCCAATGATATACAGTTCAGAGGTAGAAAGAAACCAGAAAATATTAACATTTAAGGAGCTTAAATTAGTTCTAAAAAGTTATTCCAACTGAATTATTGAGTACTTGGCACATAATTTGACAGCTTTGACAACTAATTGATTAGTCATTGCAGCTCTTCAGTTCAGTTGTGCAGATATCCAGCAATAGAGCCTCAGTGCTTTTTGAGGGTTTGGAGGCAGTCATTGAAATTTAGAGCCATGGTGACTGTGTTGGTTTTGGTGCACATACTAGAGTTGGTAGCTTTTCTCTTGTGGGATGTAGGGATATGTACACTTTGGGGTTAATTTGTAAATTCTTGTTGGTGTTTGAACCAGTTCTCAGTACCTGTCTTTCTCTTGTCATTTGAATCCTTCAGATTCATTTCACTGAATCTGAAGGATCTCATCACTATTGGAAATTTTAAAAGCCGTATGAAGGATCTTGCAGCAGCTACTTTTCACACTTGTTGTTTTAATGTAAAGTCTTAATCCTGTGCTTTAATTGAGCATGCATTTTATTTATTTGTTGAGTGAGTTAGTGTTGTCTGTTTTTAATTCTTGCACTTTTAATGTTTCTCTGGCTGCTGTCTTGGCCAGGCTTCCCTTGAAAAAGAGGCCATTGTATCTCAATGGGACCAACCTGGTTAAATAAAGGCTAAATTAAAAAAAAAATAATAATAATAAAAAAAATAGAACTTTCCTTAAGTGACTGCATTGAGACAAGTCCTGAGATCCGTACGCTTTCTGCCAAGTATGTAGAGATGCAATGATCATTCGTTTAGCTGTCAACTATTAAATTAACTGCCAATTATTTTGGAAAAGAACAGCTTCAGAAAGTGAATATTTTCTGATTTCTTTCTGAATGTCTTTGGGTTGTAGACAAAATAAGAGATTTGTCATCCTGTGCTTTGGAAAGCAATGACAGTTTTCACCATTTTCAAATGATTACTTATAGACCAAACAACTAATCAATCAATCCAGAAAACTGTAAACAGATTAATCATCAATAAAAGTAGCTGTTAGTTGCAGCTTTAGTGTGTAGTTAGCATGAAGACTCTAACTATTACTGCACCTTAAGACCAATTCTGGTTACATTTCACAGGTTTTGTTCAGTCGCTATCTGAGAAATTTCGGAATTGTTGCACAAAACAAAAACTTTTTAATCGTGTTGTCCCACTATGCCTTGTACTGGATATATTAGTTCTTATACATCTGATTTTAAAAGTTTACTTTTTTTGCAGCACTTTGCCAAACTTGTATTTTTTTTTTTTGAAGTGCCTTAGGGATATAATTGATTTCTCATACCATATGAGTAATAACTTCAGAAAAGTTTTGTCTGATCCACTGCTTTTGCTCTGTACAAATGAGATTTACTCCTCAGGACTCTGTCTGCTCTCTTGGCCCCAGCTTTGACTTTGCTGATGTGATCTTGACCTCAAACACACATCTTTGGCCTTCTGTGGTTCTGTTGTCTCAGCCAAACACTTGCAGCATTATACCACTCAGCAGAAAAGAGCTGTTGTTTTCAGGCCCGGTGACTGTGCCTCTGTTTTCATTTGGGACACACACATACAGTAGACTTTCTGTGAGGACGCCGTCGCAGGCTTGGGGGTTGTTAAGTGTTGTTTTTATTCAGCCACAGGTACACACAAGGAGAGAGTCGAAGGAAATGACTTAATCACTCATGTTTCTGCCTGTAAGCAGGCCAGTGTTGAACTCAGGAGTTGAGGTGTGTGTTTGGGGGTCACAACTACACAGGTAGGGATTAGAAAACAGTGGTTTGTGCTTTGTCCACTGCAGACTGGTCTCCTGTTGTGTAACCATGAATGGATGCCTGTTCGCCCTCTGTGCTGTCCGTAAACACAGCAGGCTAATTAGCACCAATTATCTGCCACACTCGCTCCTTGTTTCACCAAATACAAGAGCTGGCTTTTAGAGAGCAGAGGTGTGTTTGGCAGGTCAGAGGGATGATAATCAGTCTTTTGTTGCACAACACTTACCTCCACTTCTTCCCAAAGGTGTTGCATGAGATTGAGGTCAAGGCTCTGTGCACTGAGGGAAAACCATTTATTTATGGAGCTGGCTTTGTGCGCTTGGCATTGTCCTATTGAAGCTGTGAACTATTGACACAAAATCTTGAACTTGATCTCTAAGTCTACACCAAGTTTAAACTTAAACACTCTACATTTTTCAGCCTCTATTGGACATAAAATGTGATCTGATCTCCAAGTGCAGACAAATACACTGTGGCTAATCTAATAACACACAAGGTTAGGTGCTGTATCTGGTCCAGATTTGGAATGAAGATGCTCACAGGGTCTAAGAATCAGACAAATTCCTGGGTAGGTTTTCTGTGGGTCAGACAAGGAAGAATCTGGAGTGCCAATGAAATCACAATGTGAGGGATAACCTCCTTAAACAGTATTCATTTTTGACAGTTTGATCAATATTTGTGCAATACTTCTGTCACAGAAATAGGAAATGCCCTTTAAGATGCATTTTTCATTGAATTTTTTGCACGAAGTTACTTTTGTAATGTTGAAAACAATATTTTTATTCAGTACAGCATAACATCTTTAAACATTCAAAGTGCTGGTGGGAAAAGTAAGTGAACCCCCGTATTTAATAAATGGTTGAACCACATTTGGCAGCGTCATTTGTGGTGGCTGCAGATGAGACCTGCACAAAATTCAGGAGGAGTTTTGGGCTATTTTTCACAGAGCTGCTTCTCCTCCATAATGTCTGGTGTCTCTTTACAGTTTCTCTGTTTGGTCTGGGCTTGATTTGTGGACTTGAAAATGCAGATTGTGTTAATGTGAGGTTATTCTGTACTACTTGATGTTATGAAGTTCAATGACTGCAGTATAGCTACTTCTAAGCTTCAACTGCCAGTTTTCTGCTTATGAGCTGGTTACAGAAGTTGCAGGAACAGGGAAATAAAAACAGTGTCATCTTTTGTCATTAGGATTTAATCAGCCCACGAATTTCAAATTCCACCTTTTTAATTTTGTGACAAAAAAAGCGCCATATTGGATGTACAGACCTACTGGTAAGGGATCAGTTCTGTGGCTTCACTGTTAAATCACCGTTTCACTGCTAAATGATGTTTTTTGATAAGTAAGAGAAATATGTAGGTTACAGTATGTGTACAGATAAGGTTTTAAGGTTGGAGTTATCTGTCAGTGGTTAATTACACTCATGATTTTGACTTTACACAACTAAATGGAAATGATCAACTGTGACATTGATGTTTAAAATGCTATAGATAGATGCTATAGATAAAATTCCTAGGTTTTAACTTGCCTAATTGTGACATTAGAATGACTAAATTCACTCTTTTCAAACTCATTTTTGGTCACACACCTGACTGAGTTGCTGTGCTGCAGTAACTGAGTGGAGACTAGAGGCTTCTCTGTGCACAGCCACCTACCTAGCTTCTGTCATAGCCGGCATGTGAGGTGTTTAGGGAGTATTGCTAAAATGTATAGACTGTTGATAAGCAGATGTTTGTGGAGGTCTTTCAGACCCTGACTGATCCTGGTTCCTCCAGTGGAAACAAATGTACAAGACCAGAAGTGTTTTGCCTCAAGGTAAAATTCATACAGTGGCAACACGCCTAAAAGGAATAATACTAAAATTAAAATTGGATCAATGTGTGTCCTGGCAAGGCTTCTCAGTAGGACTTTACTCTTTCTCTGCACATTATTATTAATACTATGAATGGTTGTAGAATGCTCACTCTATCTGGGTGTACGTTCGCTGCTGAAGGTTTCAGTTTTTGCAGATTGTCCTCACTGATGCTGTTTCCATTGTGTGAAGATCAGGAGTCAGCAAACACCTGATTCAATGGGACACAATGGGCGAGGGTCTCCTCAGTGTGTGTGTGTGTGTGTGTGTGTGTGTGTGTGTGTGTGTGTGTGTGTGTGTGTGTGTGTGTGTGTGTGTGTGTGTGTGCTTTCAAAAAGTGGCCCAGTGATTTTAAGTGTAAGTATGTGCGTCATATCGCACTCACATGTGATTGGCTGTGTGGTCTGTCATGTTAATAACATGGAGAAAGCTTTTGTGCTGTGGTTTTGCTCAGAAAGGGAAGTATGCACGGTGTTTAGTGGTATAAATGTTTGTATTTATTATCTTTATTGTTTTCAACATCTGCATGTGGGATTCAAAAGCATGTTATTAAAAAAATGAAATAAATAACTCAAATTACACCATTTATCAGCCAAAAACTATAATAACAGAATCCCCTTTTTAAAAAAACTTTCTGATGGTGCTTGAGCAAATTGTCTATGACATGCAGTTGTGTTGTAAAACTTGACCAAATCTCTAAAAATTGTGATATTTCATCAAAGTCACTTCAGTCTACAGGTTCATTTCAAAGGAGTTAATGCGGACTTGCAATCTATCTGCATTACCAGCTGTGTATTTAACTTTGTTTTGGCAAATTTTGATGTTGGGAATAAACCGAGCAGTCAAATTAAAAGTAGAAAAGTGGGTAAAGGTTAAAGGAGTGGACAGAAAGGTTTGTGTGGATGTTCTGACACTCAGAATCCTTTGGAACTATTGAGATTCCAAGCTGCTGTTGTCAATGAAGGAATAAGCAACAAACCCTTTAGAGCCAGGCAAGAATACAGGAGAAGATAGTTTGGTGTTTAGATTACGAATTTGTGTTACTTTGGCAGAATTCATTGCATTTTCCTGTTATTTCTCACCATTTGCTCCACAAAAATGTCTGTTGTCTGTGAGTAAATGGAAACCCTAATTAACCAAACTGTTTAAATATTTGTCTAAATTCTAATTGCTTGCCATTTTACCACTGACTAAAATCTCTTCTTCCTCTGGAAACATGGATATCTCATAATCACCATTTAAATATTGTTGAGCGTGTTCATTTTTTGAGATCGAAGACAAACTACTTCTCTCCAATTAAGCTGTTTATTTTGTAAATATCAGTGTCTCAAAAGAATCTTGTACAAGGACCTTCTGTTCTGTTTGGAACAGCCTCCCAGAAAAGGATAAAGTCTGATATGAACAGAACATTTTATTCAGTATGGTGAAATGTGATTGGTTATGTAACACAAACATATAAGTCAAATATTGAAACGTGACTGGCTGAAGGTGGGGATAACTGTGGTTTAGACTTAGCTCTCCCATTAGTTGGTGTACAGATATGTCAACTCAAGTCAAGCACAACTCATGGATTCATTGCACATTAAATGGTTATTATTATCAATATTATAACACTTATATGTAATATCAATTTTAGTGTTCAGTTATTAGTACCTTTGTGAGATAAAAAATAAAATCCTAACAATATATCACTCAAAACCAGACCTTTTAATCTATTGATGGAATTGCAAAAGTAATTTCAGTTCATGCAGTGGGGAAAAGTAATGTATGTATAAAATAACAAGATATTTAAGTTATCATTGTTGAGCCTTCTGTCTGACACTTCCAACCCCACAGTCACTGTAGTAGTTTGGATATCAAGAACTGCTACAGAGAAGAGTAACTGTAACATAAACATTAATATTTGTGTGTGTGTGTGTGTGCTGTTTAGGTGAGCTGTCTCTCCCAGCCCACGTCAGTCCATACACGAAGGTTCCCGAGGAGTCATTGGAGAGCAGGGAGGATGCGTACATCCAGCTGGAGCTGCGAACGCTGGAGCAGGCGCTGCTCGCCACCTGTGTTGGCAGCATCGCAGAGCTCAGTAAGTGTGTGTGTGTGAGTGTGTGAGTGTGTGTGAGTGACCGCCGCCACAGTCGGCTGCTGTGGTTTGTGTGTGTTTATTTAAACTGTGACCGGCGTCGGTCTCCTGGGACTCATCGTTAGTCGCTGCCAGCTCCCCCTCAGTTACATAACAACCTGTGGCTTGTTTCCAGAAAACAAGGGCACCTTCACGCCCTGCAGGCCACCGTACCTGGTTGTCCAGACACTCATTAAAGAGAGGAAAATAAAAGAAGTACGTTCACTGTTCAGGCCAGTTTATGGATATACTGATGACAAGTTTAATACACCATGTTCTGTATGTTTTACTATAAATTTAGCTTTAACATTTCCTCCTTGTTACACTTTACTGCTGGTGGGTGAAAACAGATTTGATTTTCTTCTGTCTTAAAGCATCATTTGGGGAATATGAAAATGTTTGAGGAACAGAATCAATCAAACACTTTCTAAAAAGAATAAAAAACACAAGCATGCCACTTCTGGCTTCAATACCTGAAAGCCTCTAAGAAAAGTTGAATCTGGTGTATGACATAATCTGTGTGTGCTTTTGTATTGTTGAGTTTTATTATTAATGTCAATTTCAGTTGCTTACATTATATATTTTTTTGTTTTATTATTAGATTTTTTTATGATTAAAATGAATGTCCTCAGACTTTAAAAAGTCTTCCATTTAGTCTGGTCTGTTAGGTCTAGAAAAATCTTAAAAATTTCTTCAAACATAAAGTTCATCTTATGTGAAATCAAAAGGATCTTTAAAAGTCTTAAGTTCATCTTTAATTCCTGCAAAAATCCTGTAATCTGCCCATTTGATAACCAGGATACCTGCAGGTCTTGAAAATTATTTTTCGGTTCACTTGACAACAACAACAAAAAAAAGACATAAAAGATATTAGAGTTTTGAATATTTTTTTTCT
Source organism: Amphiprion ocellaris (assembly GCF_022539595.1). Taxonomy (NCBI): domain Eukaryota; kingdom Metazoa; phylum Chordata; class Actinopteri; family Pomacentridae; genus Amphiprion; species Amphiprion ocellaris. Next base: position 34,628,072 of record NC_072766.1, on the reverse strand, counting down.
TGGCTCTACTGGATGATAGCATTACCTCCTATTTTTTGTAAACTGGTTATCATCTGTTTTCTGTTGTAATCTTTTTTTGCCACATATGACAGTAATTAATTGAGTAGGTGAAGTACTGACAAAAATCTGATGCAAATGTCAGTAAATTCATGTACTTGATGATTGTTTACTGTTTTTCCTATCATTCTATTGCTGCTACGAGCATGAAAACAGTGTAAATTGGATTTTCTGCGTTTCTAAAATTTTAAATTCAATCTGATGAACCTTGAGAAACTCTGGATCGTGATGATTCTTGTCGTCCTGCAGGTGATCTGGTGTCTCGTGCGATGCATCACATGCAGCGTCTGCGCAGCTCGAGTCCCTCCATCAGTCACGCTCGCTCAGCCAATCAGCCGTCAGTTTCCTGGGCTCCGGACGCCCTGCGAACTCTTTACTACTTCCTGTGCAGCCCACAGATGGAGTCACTGGAGAATCCAAACCTGGAGCCTCCGGCCATGACGCTGAGCCGAGAGAGGTGAGTCCTGCACAGTTTTTTTTCTCTTTGCTGCTGTTTTTGCTTCATCTGTATAAATTAAAATCTCTGTCCAGGCCGTTCCTTCTCCTCCCTCCCCTCATGGAGTGGATCCGTGTCGCCGTGGTTCACGCTGAACATCGCCGCAGCCTATTGGTGGACAGTGATGATGTCAGACAGACAGCCAGACAGCTTCTACCAGGACTGGACTGTGAGCCCAGACAGCTCAGGTAATGATAGACCTTTAAAAGCCACTACACACTGCGATTTTCAGCCGTCCCAGATGGAAGATGACGATCGTGAGAGAATCGTGGCGGTATCTTTGGTCGTAGCTCTAAATCGGTGGTCCTACGTCGCACAGTGACACAGGTTCAAGGATGGCTGTTGTCATGGTCTTGCGACCAAAGACAGGCTGCGATAAAATTCTGACAGTCAGAAATTTGAGGTGATCGTCCCACAGTGTGACCGCTGCTGCGACCTACGACAACTACCAAACCAGTAGAAATGCAGTATGAAATGACGGACTGATCAGCGCGACACTGCCGTTAAACCCAAATAGATGATTTGCGGCACAATGGCAAAACGCATCAAAACAAGTATGTGGAATTTAAACAAAGAAGACAGCCTAGTAGAGTTGTGGCAGCAGAAGCCCTGCCTTTTTGACATGTCCTGCAGCTCATAACACAACCGGACAAAAAAGGCCGAAAAAAATACACAGTGGCATAATTGCAGCTCCCAGGTTAGTTACCTAGCATTAGCGGCTAGCAAATGCGTACACACACACACACACACACACACACACACACACACACACACACACACACACACACACACACACACACACACACACACACACACACACACACACACACACACACACACCGCTGTAAATAGTGGGCACAACACTTAGTTTATGTTATGCTTCAGTTGTTTATTTTTCATGGATGGACGGCGCACGCTTATGACGTTTTATTCTTGTGCATTCACGTCGGCTCACGTACATCATAGGCTGCGATTCAGCTTGCGTGTTCATCCTACAATCTACACAGAGCAAAGTTCACATCATGCCCCAAGATTATTAGATTCATGTTGTACAGTGTAGCAAGCTGTGAACTTGTAAGATTTTTAAAATCACACAGTGTGTAGAGGTTTTAACAGGGAAAATTACTTATTTGAGATCAATTATTTACTGAGAAAGTAACTACACTGCTTTCAAAGTATCTGCAGTTATTAAAAACCACTGAATTCAGTCCAGAAAAGGCTTTAGAAGGTTTAAACAAAGATTAGTTTTCATGTGCAGTTTCGTGCACCTACAAGTCATTTTAATTGGTTAGCTGTATTACAAATTATTATAATATGCTTCAAGAACTAGCATCAATATAAATGAAGTTATGTTGTTAATAAGAATTGGAGGACTTCTTTTGTTTATTGTTTAGATTTTTTTCTGCCACTTTTCCATAATTTTTTGATCTACTAATAGCAAAGAAGGTGTTAAATTTTTTTTTGTGTAGTTTTTTTTCAAACAAAATCTTGAAACTTATTTAGTTGACAGTGGAGATGCCCTTACATTATGCATTTCTTTACTTTCATTGCTCAGCACCAAAAGTGTCTTCATCATCATAAACAACATACCATCCTCACCAGCTGCATCTTTTCTGTTTTATACACACATCAACATAAAACAAGTCATTTCAGTTTAACCGATTTACTGACAATCCTGTAGTAGCAGCAAGCTAAGCCTCCCCTGGATCTAAAAGGACTACACATCAACCATCTACGAACACAGAAAATTTATGTATGGCAACTCTGGAACTGAGACGTGGGATGTTTATCACTGAGGAAACTTGCCTTGTCTTCCTATCGTGGTTTTAAGTAAAATTTACTCTTGAAGGTTTTTGTGGATGTAACTAAAAAACTTTTACCAAATGCTGGCTTCAGAAAAGCTCTTGCACTGTGGAGCTATTAATTGTCACAGTCAACCCACGGAAAAAATCGTTTACTCCCTCCAGCTAGAGAAAGACAAGGGTGTAAAATGTTTTCCCTTCCTGGCTCCATTATATTGTTACCATTATGTACCAAGACTCAAACCCCTGTTTGCAATCATTTACTGTCTTCTCTGTTGCCTTCCTGTTTTTATTCTCCTCTTCTGCATGTTAACAGTGAAGTGCTATTAAAACCAGTCTGTCCAGGGAAGCGTTAAGTCACAGTACTGGATGAGCAAGAAGCAAGTAAACGTGTCTGTTTCTGTGCAGGTCCGAGTGCTGCTTCCAGTCCTTTAAATGTCTGGATGCTGAAGCTGCTTCGGCCAAGTTCCAGCTGGATCTGGGCTTCAGGATGCTCTCGTGTGGCAGAGCAGATCTGGTCTATCAGGCCACAAGGCTTCTGGGAGATGAAGGTGTCAACACCCTGGATGACCAGGTGAGGGCTCATGGCTTATTCCTGTTTGTTAATCACAGCTAATAGTGTAGACAACGTCTCCGTTTCCATTTTGTTGAACTTTTGTGGTCTTGTATGTTTACTCACTGTTTCACCAACAGCAGAAGCTATTGTTTTGCTATCACTGTGTTTTATTTGTAACATTTTACTTATACACCTGGTGTCTTTCCAATGTTGGAGTGCAGTTAAAACATGAATCTGCACTTAACAATTTTCTCCAGTTGGGGAGCTGTGAAACTGTTCATTGTCTTTGCACCTTCTATGATAAATACTGGCCACAAACTCGTGCTGTGCATAAAAAACCTGTTGAAAGTTAAAAATTGTTGTGCAGATCCTAAAGCTTCCAAGCATACCAAATATTTTAGGTTGAACATTGATGATACTGGCATAGAATGATGCACAAGACATCTATGATACTTAATTTAATGCCACGTTTATAAAGAGTCCTTTGAGTCCTTAGATTGAAATATAAAAAAAAGACCATGTGTTCGTTCCTGATGGAGAAAATGGGGCTCAAGTGCAAAAATACCAATCTGTTATTAAAGCAAAAAGTAAAAGAGTTAGAATTAAAACCTGAATTGTCATTTTCCTTCAGTGCAGGGCAGCAACACAATGACATTTTAAAGGCACTCTTAGTAAAACCCATGCAAAACAAAAATATGACCTCTACAAAGATGTTCTCAACAAATAATTTTAAAACTTGAATATGAAAAAGGTCGAAGCACCATTAAAGCTTGTGTTTGAGTGTTCCTCTGTCATCACTTTGATTTAATGAAGAGTTGGAACAAGCCAATCCTGTCACACTGTGAAGAATAAGGAAATTTTAACAACCTTAAAACTCCTGTACAAGGACAAAAGCCCTATTCAACTTGTACTTTATGCATCGTCCATCCTTATATGACAGAATATAAACCACAGGACGAGACTGACAAATACACAAATTAAGATTTCTGCCCACAAACACCCATTTTTATACTTTAATACACACAAAATTGTGAATCGGAGTTTAATTTGATGCTCACTAATGTTCAGATGTAAGTGCATTTTTTTTCATCGTGTAGAATCTTCGTTTATGTATTTAAATCTCATGTATAATATTATTATTATTATTATTGACTCAGTACCTTTTGGTAGATTTGGTAGCCCCTCTCGAAATGCCACAGAAGTACAAAAACATTTCATTATTCATGTCATTATTGTGTGTTCCTACAGGGCATGACTCCTCTGATGTACGCCGCTGCAGCCGGAGATGAAGCGCTGGTGCAGATGCTCATCGAGGCCGGAGCTCACCTGAACCTGCAGGTAAAAACACTGCAGTCGACTCAGCCGCTCCACATCACAGCTGGTTTTATGAGGTGAAGACTGAGTGTGTTTCCTCTTCAGGTGCCCGGCTGCTCTGCCAGACACCCGTCTGTTCACCCCGGCAGTCGGTGCTGGGTCGCCCTGACCTTCGCTGTGCTGCACAGTCACCTGTCTGTGGCTCAGGTGAGTCATTCAAACAAACTGCACATAACAACAGCACATTTCACTAGAGTTCATCTCTTTTTATAGAAGGTAAAGGCTAAGCTGAGAGGGAGAAAACAAAACCTAATTTCAGTAGCGTTTGTTTACAGTTTTGAGAAGAAACACAACTTTTCTACTTATATTTTAAAATTTTGATTATTTATTTGTATATAGGTCAGACTTTCTCACAATAATGTATTGCATGTTCTTGAATGTCTCTTAAACTAGAGAATACACAACTAAAGACGTGTAGCACACATTTTTACACGACTAAAGCCTTTAGCAATGGTTATTTTTTTTTCCTGAAAAAAACACAACCTTTAAGCTATGCCTGCACTTTATAGGTCATATAAAATTAGAGTTAAAATTGGGATCTATTGTAAAGATTCATATTAGTGGTGTGTTTTATTTAGTATTACTGTGCAAATTTAGGCTCAATGCAACCTAAACCAATCCTGCAGAGACAAAACTAATTAATGCTGTAGATATCGTTTCTTTTAATGAATGTAGAGGCTTCCTGAATAAAGCGGCTGAGTGTGAAATCCTGTAACTCTGTTGTGTCTTCCTACTGACAGCTGCTGCTGGAGGCCGGGGCAGATGTGGAGGGTGGAGCCCTGCTGGACGGTCAGGAGACCTCAGCTGAGACGCCGCTACAGCTGGCTGCTGCTGCAGGTATCCTGTTACTGAAAGCCTCTCAGGCTGTTTGATCAGCCTGAGATTATACAATTATTTCACAAACTCTATGCTGCAGTTTAAGCAGACCTGAGTTTTATGGGGAAGGTTCACATACACATTTAACAATCAAAATATGTAGTGAGTTTGACATTTTTCAGTTTGGACACTGAACATGTTAGTACTTTTCTGCTGACACTGAGTTCCCTCTGACATGTCTGTGCTGTTCTTTGTTTCTTTTCACTCATCACCTGGCATACAGTAAATGCTGATCCAGATCATATTTTATCCATCCATTATCTATACACCGCTTGATCTTCATTAGGGTCACAGGGGGGGCTGGAGCCTGTCCCAGATGACTTAGGGTGAAGGCATGAAATGTCCAGGGGGACAGGTCACCAGTCCATCACAGGGCTACATGTAGAGAAAAACAATTACACTCACATTCACACCTACAGATAATTTAGTTATCAATTAACCTCAGCATGTTCTTAGAGTGTGGGAAGGAGCCAGAAAACCCACACATGCACATCGAGAACATGCAAACTCCATGGAGAAAGATACCAGGCCCAGGCCAGGATGTGAGCTGGGGATCTTCTAGCTGCAAGGCAACAGTGCTAACAACCAAGGCACTGTGCAGCCCAATTATATTTTATTTTCATTTAAACTTTATTTAACCAGGATAAATTGTCCTTTTTCCCCCAGGATACTATGAGATGGTCAGTCTGCTGCTCACCCACGGAGCCGACCCTCTGCTCAGAGTGCATCATGGGAATTCACTGACATCACCGCTGTATGAAGATATAAACTGCTTCAGTTACGCAGCAGCACATGGACACCGGTTAGACTCATTTCAGACCAACAACTGTGCATTTTTTTTTAAAATACTCCCATCACACAATGAAGGCTCTAGCTAATGATTATTTTCATTGTTCATTAATATATTAATCAATTGTTTGGTCTATAAAATGTCAGAAAATGGTGAAAAATGTTTCCTAAAGCCTAAGATGATATCCTCAAATGGGTTGTTTTGTCAACAACCCAAAAATAATATTCAGTTTACTGTCTCAGCTGAAGAAAGAAACCAGGAAATCTTCACATTTAAGTAGCTGGAATCAGAGAATTTTGCCTTTTTTCTGTAAAGGAATCACTCAAACCGATTAAACTAGTTGTCGAGTATTTTAATACAACTAGCTGATTATCCATGCATCTCTACACACAACACTCAACTGTTACCTTTCCATCTGCAGAAACATCCTCAGGAGGCTGCTGCTGCAACCACAGCACAGGAAGGAGGACATCCTCTCTCTGGAGGAGATCCTGGCTGAAGGAGTGGAGGAGGAGGAGGAGGATGAAGAGGAGGTGAAGTCTCCAACACACCATCCAGCTCCAAACTCCCCCAGCGTTGTTCCCAGACTGTGCAAAGCCAGGATGAAGGCCCTGCAGCAGGCCTCCTACTACAGCGCTGAACACGGCTACCTGGATGTAACCATGGAGCTCAGAGAGATCGGTGAGCACAAACTGACCCCCGATAAGTATGTGGAGCTTAGTTGGTATTAAATCTGAACAAATGTTTGATAAATACACACACCACAGTGGCCTTAAAGTAAATTTGTGGACTTTGTTTTCTACTTTTGATAGATACATGTGAGTTTGAAGCTCCTACCTGCACTGTGATTTATTACCGAGCTTCGAGAGAAATTACACATCAACATCAGACATGGACGCGTCACAGAGTTTTCTTAAAACACAGTAAAATTAGTGATTATTTTGCATCCTTCCACCTCTTATCTTAACTTAAAGTTACTTACTGGTAATAGTGAAGATGCAGAAACTTTCCTCATGTTTTTAATTGGTTCAAAAGTGAGATCAGAGATGAGGAACGTCTGTGGTGGACAGGGTAGCGCTATTCTAACCCTTTGAATGCGATAAACATAGTTAGTATTCTACTTCTTCAAATTTCTAAGTATATCAGCGTCATGGTTCTGATGAGATACCAAGTTCCAGACAAATCTCTAAGACACAATTATGAAAAGATACTGCCAGCATTATGACATTGTGACATACAAGTACAAACATAATTTCATAAAATGTAGTTTTCAATTTCCTCTATTATTCAGGCTAATTTAAAAGTATATATAATAATAATATAAATAAGTTTTATATCAGACCTCTAGCCTAGACTGTTCTGGAAAATAACATGTTTAAAAGTGTAAAACAAAATTCAAGACAGTTATCTTTAAGTTCAAAACATTGTGTTATGTTGTAACAGCTTTAACCTACAGTATGTAAATAATCATTGGTTTCTGTTGGTCGTTGTTGATTGAAGATATAAAATGTGGATTAATACTCTTGTTATGATTGATGCACAGATGTGTAAATAATCATTAGTATGTATTTAGTGGAGAGAAGTGATGCTTAGAGGATTAATAAACAGTTAAAGTTGGCAAATTGAGCTCAGGATTCTCACACCGACAAAAAATAACAACTGGAGCTGCATTTCGCTCATGTGTAGGAGGGTATGTCCTGTTGTTTTTAAGCACTGGGATAAACACAAGATGAAGAAAATCTTGTTTTCCAACAATGTTCTAAATTAAGACAAATACCAGAAGATGCATTTAAAAACTGTAACGTTGCATGATTTTTAAAGTTATATTGCATCTTCACACTGAAAATGTCGAATGTCAGCTGAAATCTTGCTTCTGTCTTCAATATAAAAATGTTAGTGTCACTGATCAACAAAGGCAGCTTTATTTCGCTCCTGCTCTTTAACACCAGAAACACTACAGCATGAGTCTCTGTTTCAAACTGCACCCATATATTCTAACACGCCAACATATTCCTTTGTTTTGCCTCGCTGCTGCATCCAGGTGTTCCCTGGAGGCTCCACATCTGGCTGGAGTCTCTCCGCAGAGCCCGGCAGCTGTGCAGGGACGAAGTCATCGTCTTCCTCCTCACAGAGTTTCCATCCATCCGGTCGGAGGACTACAGCCCCGAGCTGCTCTCCTCAGGGATCCCACTGATGTTCAGCATGTTGGAGACCAGCAAGGTACGGAGCTCTGTCTCCATCAGTCGTTTTTTAACTTTTATTAGCTCATGTAAGGTTTGGAGTTAAACTGTTCATTATAAACATGGTAACCACTTAATTCTGGTTAAAGTACTGTTTGCTGAAATGTCATTGTTGTAGGCATTGAATGTTTTTAACTCAGAATACCCACAGAAAACCAAAAGTGTTTCAGGTCTTTTGTATGACTGTTAAACTGGGGGCAGACTTAAGCTTAACTATTAATTAATTAGTTATCAGTTTGTAATTCAATTGCAAACAATTTTGACAATAAATTGAGCAATTTGAGTAATTTAAGGGAAAAGAAGTTTAAATTCTCTGATTCCAGCTTCTTAAATTTGAGTAGTTAATTCTCAATGTTTATACAAGATTTTTCATAATTTTTTGACATTTTATAGACCAAACAATTAATTGATTATTAAATAATCTGCAAATTTTTTGACAAATAAAATAAGAGTTGGTTGCAGGCCTATTCAGAACCTCTCTCATATGTTGTAACACTGGAAAAGACGTTCAAAATAGTTTTTTGCTTTAGGTAGTAGTCAGATCTTGCTTTCTACTCGTCATACAGAGCTTTGTGATGGTGATTCAAAGCGTATTTTTAAACAATCTCTCCTTTTTCTCACTCATTTTGGTCTGAAAATAAACAACAGACTAATTAATGCAGCAAAAACTTTTTTATGGACATTATCTATCTAAAAATGTATTTTTTCAACAGTTGTTTTGACAGACCTCTAAATGAATGTATTTAGCTTGCACCCAGAAAGAAGTCGGTTGGCTGCTGCAGTAGAAGTGTAGAAAAACGAAACTTCTTTTTTTAAATTTACTCCAAAGAAATTGATTAGTTTTTTTGCAGCTGCAGGGCGATTAAAAACGAGAGACTATATGAAAGACAGTTAAAGGAAATTGAGAAATGGAGCTTGAGTAAATGTTCTTACTCTGTGTTACATCCACATGAGAACAGACCACTCAGGGTTCTTGTCATGTTTGTAAACCGTCAGAGCTCAGTGTTCTGATGATCCACGTCGTTCTTCTTCTGCAGGATTACGTGGTGACGAAGCGTCTGGCGTCTGTCTTCTCTCACTGCTTCGGTTCTTCTCCAGTTCCTCCCGTCCAGCCGATGGACGTCACTCTGTCCACACAGCTGGGTAACGATGCGCTGCTGCCTCGTTTTACATCTTCTGAACGTAACCAAGAACCCTAGAATGACACGTTTGTCTCTGTGCTCAGACATTCACTTTCTGAACAACGAGGAGATGTCTGACGTAACGTTCATGGTCGACGGGCGTCCATTCTTCGCTCATCGGGTTCTGCTGATGTCCGCCTCAGAAAGGTCTCGTACTTTAGCTGAAATGATCCACTTATTAGTTATTATCAAGATTATTATCAACCTTCAACTCCTAATGGGAGACTTTTTCAAAATGAGGTTGAGTTTTGTTGAGTTTAACCAGATTTCTTGCATAATTTGCCACATTCCACTGATATTTTATTGTGAAAAGCTTTGTAAACAGCATCTAAAAAATGGTTTTCAGTTTGGAAATACAACGTGGTTCTGCAGGATATGGCATCTAGTGACAGAAAAATGTGACTACGTCAAACTAATCCTGCAGCCTTTAACAGTAAGGAAAGGGTATTCAATTATCTTTGTTGGTCTTAAAAATGATTACATTTCAACACAAAGTATCTAGATGTGCTGATATGTCTATTTTAACTTCTTTTCATGTTAGACCGCCTAAAGTAAAAATAAATAAATAAATAAAAGTCTCATGAACTTTTAGTAGAAAGAGGCAGAAATGTAGAAAAACTAGAAACGGGTACTAACTACAGATGCTCTTATTTGTGTTTCGTCCCGACAGATTTCGCCGTCTGCTCGCCGACTCCCCCGACAAAATCATCCACATCAGTCACATGACCTACAGCACCTTCCAGGTAGAAAACTAACTCTCCTTCTGTCCTCTGGCTCAGTTGTGACTCTTCAGCTGATCATGAAAACTGTACGTTTCCCTGCAGATGATGATGAAGAGTCTCTACTGTGGAGGAACAGAAGGACTGATTGTGTCTCATTCTGAAGCCATGAAGGTAAAAATCTGTTACTGCTTCCCTCCTTTAGTCTGAAATTTAATGGATCAGCAAATCTCACTTTTTGCTTTAGTCCAGAGGTTTTGTTTAATTTCAAGTTTTAAATTTGGGACTTTCATTGCCTTTTAGGTTTCTTAATAAGAGATTAGTTGATAATCTTCAAAGATTTTACAAGTTTTGACCCAAAAAGTGACGTCCAACGAGGGTGTAGGTCGAAAGTAGTGAAGGCAACAAAAATGTAATACATTTCTAAAACTTTTTCTTTAATCTTGTCCTGAGATGTGGATTAATTATTCTGTTTTTTGTGTCTCTGTTTTTGGTTGTCTTTTGTGTTTAAAGGTTTGTTTTCACCTGCATATTATCATTGTGGGCATAAAAACTTCAGGCCACAGTTAAGTTAGTCATTATCAATGAATCTGCAGGTTTTATTCTTGATTAATGAATTGTCTTGCAAAAAATAGAAGGTAACATCTTTAAGTGTTTTGTGCTCCCCACATTTCTAAATATTTAGTTTACAGCCTTGTATGACAAAGTAATGTGACATATTTTGTCTTTTGAGGAAAATATGTTTTTTTTATTTTTTTTACTATTTTTGCTTTAAAAATGACGAACCCAGTCAATTACTAAAATATTTGATGATTATGTTTGTTTATTAATCAGTTGATGCACTTTTTTTATTGAGGATCTACAATAATCCAGATGTGGAAATGCCAACATTTTGAAAAATGTATCAAAAAATTGCAAAAAAGTTGGTCCTTTAGCCAACAGACCTGTTAAATAGATGATGAAATGTTTGACTGGAGATGAAAAATGATTAGATCTGAGTAGAGCGACAAGGAAAGTGAAAAATTCTTCACAGTAATCCATGAAAGTAACAGAAATATTTCCGTCATGTTTTCTGCTGTTTGAGCTCCTGATTTTTGTGTGTCAGTAGTGAATGCAAACAGGCATCAATTCATATTTCCTTGTTCACTGTGGTGGCTTAGTATCACTTAATAACATTTAGCATTAATAAATATGTTTTTGTTGCTTATAAACAACATATGGGAGAGCATAACACAAAAAGTTTTACAGAAGTGTTTTGTCTCGTATATAAAATATGTTTTAGAGGCTATTAAAGAAACTAAAGTCAATAAAGGATTTGCTATTGAGCCAAAAACCATTTAGTTGTGATTAATTTTCACCTGTGTGTAAACCAGAGTGTGATTTCAGTGTTTTGTGACTGTTTTGCAGCTGCTGCCAGTAGCTGCTTTCTTCCAGCTCCAAAGTTTGCAGAGAAGCTGTGAGATGACGCTGTCAAAAAGTCTGAGCCTGGACAACGTAGTCGACATCTATCAGACCGCCAAGGTACAAAACTCTAACCCAGGTGGTGAGAGGAAAGTCTTATGACGGGGACAGAGCTCTAAAGGAGCATTTAGAGATGATTTACAGATGGAGTTTGACTGGCTGTGAGTCTGGAGATGCTCAAAGAAACACTGAAAAGTCATTATTATTTTTTTAAAAAAAAAGAAAAACAAAAGCAGCAGTTCAGGGCAAAAATGTCAGAGTATGACAAAAAATAACTTTTTTAATCCACCCAGTATTTTCAAGTAAGTAATTTGTTGGAATGATGACGGGTCTATTCATTTTATTTAAATAGATGGAGGACTCTATTCATCTCTGGGGGGAAAACTGTGGTTCAGCAAATCTACATTTCCATTCAAAAGTTTGGGGTCACTTAGGAATGTTCTTATTTTTGAAAGAAAAGCAGTTTTTCAATGAAGATAACATTAAATGAATCAGAAATCCAGTCTAGGCATTGTTAATGTGGTAAATGACTATTCTAGCTGGAAACAGCAGATTTTTAATGGAATATCTCCATAGAGGTACAGAGGAACATTTCTAGCAACCATCACTGCTGTGTTCTAATGCTACATTGTGTTAGCTAATGGTGTTGAAAGGCTAATTAATGATTAGAAAACCTTTGTACAGTTATGTTAGCACATGGATAAAAGTGTGAGTTTTTATGGAAAACATGAAATTGTCTGGATGACCCCAAACTTTTGAACAGTAGTGTACATATGTCTTTCCAGAACAACTACTGCACTTGATAAAAAAATTGTGATAAGAATCAAAAACAAGCTGGAGGAGCTTCTGATCGGAGACATTCTGTTGTGTTGCGGCGTGTGCAGTGTTGTTCTTTATGTTATGTTCATTCTCCATATGTATACATTGTATATAGTCTGTAAATCACAATCATGTGCTGAATTTAACCAGACTTTTTCATGCGTTTGTCATCGTAGCACCATGGAGGAGCTGAACTCTGTAGGTTCTGTGAAGGATTCTTCCTCCAGAACATGGACCGGCTGCTGGACAGGGACGACTTCCACCGTCTGCTGCTGGGAGGCTTCAGTCAGGAGCTGCTCTGCCCAGCGACGGGCTCCCGGTCCGGGTCAGGACAGGACCAGGAGCCACCGGTCCTCCTGAGGGACCTGGAGGCGGCGCTGATCCACAGACTTTACAGCCTCCACTCAGCGTGTCGAGAGTAGAAACTCCTGCAGATGTGGACTGTCCACCACACTGGTATGTGTGTTTGGGAAGAGTAGCCATATGTACACTGTAGTTAGAGAACAGACTGAAGTATTACTGATCCTAACAAGTTGTTCCTCTTATTTATTAATCCTGACACAAGTGAAGACGAGGAGGAGATGATCCAAATCGCTGAGATTAGAATTCATCAGACGTTATGATGAAGTAATTTATCAATTAAGATCAGTATTCTGGTTACAGTTTTCCCCGTCTCTGTGAATTTGGCTTTTTGAACTGTTTTTGGACAACTTGAGTAACTTCACCTTCAGCTGTGATGGGGAAAAAGTAAATATGGCAGTTCATCTTTTTATGGTTTCACTTGTGTCAGGAGTAGAAACGAGCATTAAAATACTGTGATATTACCTCAGGCCACCTCTTTGGAAAAAAAACCTGCTTTAAGTATGAATGTTAGTCATGCGCTTGCTAAGACTGATGTTTTTGTACTTGCTAGCTGGGAAACTGCTAATATAGGAGCAAAAAGCTGGATCTGAAACCTCAGTATTTAAGTTGATCAAACTTTTCCCCTCACTGTCAGATTCACCAAGTGGATATTTTTAACCTTAATAGATGGGATGAAAACTGTAGCTAACAAATTTTATTAGCTGTAGGTAGCCAGCAAACATAATTAAGTAGTTTAAAACTGTTCTCGACTGACTTGTTTTTAAAAATTAGCCTGTAAATAGTTAAACACCTGCATGATATAAAAGTTATGATTGGCCATGTGGCCTTTTAGCGATTTATACCTACAAATTATTTAATGTATGGCAGCTTGAAAGTCTTTTGTTTTGAAATTGTAGTCACTGCTAACTAGCTAGCCTCTGCTGCAAAAAACTTAATCTGCCAGTGAGAGTCTTAACCTGACTTCCTGTTTACAAATCTCACTGCTCTTCACCGGTGGCCAATCATATGAATATTCGTGAGTTTTTCCAGACTTCCTGCCCAAAGACCGTCTGTTCCCTCCCACATGTCATGTTTCATCATCTGACTTTCCCAATGTAGACTTTGGCTAGAAGTTTTCTATTACCACAACATATTTCTCCTTCCTTTCTGCATGTAATCTGCATATTACTCCCTTTCACAACAACAATCGAACCACAACATGGATCTATACATCTAACATGTCTGGTCAAACAAACCATAAATCTGCTGCCCGAACCTGCAAAACACACATTTTACTTAAACAAAAGACACTAGCTAATAGCTGGAACACACAATAACAAGCTGGATCCAAAACTGACTTTGACACAGTGACACTGCTGAATTAGTATTATTATTTTTTTTTTCAAGTGTAAGGCCTGCAAAATAATATTATATAATAATAATAATAATAATAATAATAATAAAAATAAAAAAAAAAAAAAAAAATAATAATAATAATAATAATAATAATAATAATAATAATAATAATAATAATAATAATAACGCTTATTAGCTAATTGTAACTGCTGGACTCGTAAGTTATGCTAACTGTAAGTATTGCACTAGTTAGCCTGGTATGCTAACCTTTGTGTCATATGCTTTTGACACTGACTCAGTTTAGGTTTTGGAAATTAGGTGAGGAAATTAGTGTTTTTCTTACCAGAATTCCTACAAAAAAGCTGCAAAACATTTAAAAAAAGACTAGTGATTCATGGCCATCTATTTTGATAATTTATCCATCTGTTTGTCTGTCTTTCTTTTTTTTTTTTTTTTAAGGGACAAAAGTCAAAATTTCCTGATTGCAGTTTCTTGAACTTCTGGTTTCTTTCCTCCTCTGTAACAGTAAACTGATTATCTTTGGGTTGTGGACAAAACAGACATTTGTCATCTTGGAGTTTGGAAAACACTGATTCTTCACCATTTTCTGACATTTTTTAGACCAAACAACGAACCGATTATTTCGGAAAAATAATCGTTAGTTTCAGCCCTACTCTCAAACTAACAAAGAAGCTAAACATAGTTTGGTGAATCTGACACTTAAAAACAAGAATAAACACCTGTAAATACATTTTATATACTTTAACTGATATCTTTTTTTAATTAATTGTACAGTTTTGTAGAACTTTAGTTGCTACAGCAGCAGAAAATATGACTGGAAGATGTTTGCGAGGTGAATGTAAAACCTCTGCTGCTGCATGCGGATAATCAATCTGAATATGTAAAGTTTTTGTACATATTTTTGTGAATAAACATCCAAATGAGACAGAAACTTGGACCAGAAGTGTGCCTCAAACAGCGTCACACACAAAACGCTCCAAAGTCAACAGATTTATTTCCTTTAGCACTGAAGTTGTTCACAGTAACATCACAAGGGAATACATTGCCAGTGGTTATCCTGCTCAGTAGTAGCGCTCCGTGCTCCGAGTCCATTCTGTGTGCTCTGGATTCCCACAGTAGAAAAAGAGGAAAGCGAACAATGGAAGGTATTGCTTTTAATTTTTCTCTCTGATAACCCAACGCCCACCCAGCTGTTCTGAGTGAGCGAGCCGATCGCCAGCGAGCTCCCTCTTTGAGAGAATGAGTAAGGAGGATGCATTGCACGGTTACTGTGTGCGCACAGTAATCAAAAAAGGAGGAAGAGGGAAGAGGACGGCGAGGTGGATTAAAATTAATATAAAAAAAAAACTAAAAAAAGGCAAATTAAAGCAAATGCACATAAAGAACATAAATACATAAATAAGTGTGGAGAGAAAAAGGGAACAGGAGAACAATTCCAAAGACGACATGCAAAGAAAAGACGAATGCTGAACATGCAAACAACCGTACGAGGTCAAAGCTAAGAGTAGGAATCCCCTTGGTTTTTTAAATAAGCTTGTCAGTAAACTCGGCTTATTTACAGAATGAGTGTTTGGTGAGTTCTGAGTCTTCATACGCACAGGAGGGGAGGAAGGAGCCGACAATTATCAACAAAGGGTTCATTCCTCTCAAAGAGGCTAAAGTCTACATTCTTAAATTACGGTAAATCATTTCCCCAAACGTATATTACAAGGTTTGTGTCGTCGAAAAGCCGGGAAAAAAAGCAACAAACGCCCACGAGTGTGATCAAATAACTTAAACATGACAAAAATATCCTTAAATAATTTGACATTAAGAAACATTCTCTACATCTTTCATATAAATAATTGATAATAAATTAATAACCAAAAACAAAAATGACGAGTACAAAAATATACACAGCAGTTCAATATTGTCTGAAACCTGCAGATAATTCAAAGGAAGGAAAAGATAAAAACACGCTGACGCGGTGTTCGATCAACGAGGCCCGGTCACACCAGAGTTATTAACGGCTAACGTGCTAACTAGCCTGAGCGTGCTAGTGCTAAATACAAAACCGCTCTTATTTCCAGCTTGTTTCTCTTTTTGCTTGTTGCGTTTTTGTGCACATAATTACATGAAGATTTCCAAGTTGAGGCTTTTTGGTTGCAAATAACCAAGACTCAGTTAAAATAGTGCTGCGTGATACGATGTTTTACCATTACCGAAATTTGAAGTAAGGCAAATTTATTCATAAGCATCAAGCTAGACCTTTGTTTGATGCTTTACATTTTCCACAACTAATCTACAAGAGAAGTTTCAGTCGTATTGAAACATTTTAAAGGATGACAACCAAAAACAGGTAATTAGTTTCGATCATAAAGCTCTTATGAGTACAAAGCCAGACCTGAAAGCAAGTCCAAGGCAAAAAATGCCTTTGTTAGTGTTGCATCATATCGGAAAGGCCACAAACTACTTTTTCCAGCTTTTTATTGTTTTTTTTATCTTAGATTCAGATGCTCTGCCTTATAAAAATTTGTCCAATTGTTCTGGAAGAATCAATATATTCCAAAAAGTCATTAATTTCTGGTGAAAATTCCTGTATTTTTTTCGTATTGCAATATATATAGGAGGAAAACAAAATTTTGCAGTTTTTCCAGTATTTTGCAGCCCAACTGCCTTTCATCAGAGACACTCTTACAAAATCACCCCAATCATTCTAGAAAGATTCCTTCTTTCTAAATAGCTTTTCCAATCATCTGGTTAAAATTCCTGTATTTTTTTTTTCATATTACATTGTATATTGCAGATAAAGAAAATATCATAATGTCAGTTTTTTTCTAGTATCATGGAGCTCCACTTTAAAATATCGATGATCCAATAAAAGAGGTTAAACCGCCATTGAAAGACAAGCTGATTACTGCACCCAAAATCTGCACAAGTTTTCCATCACATCGACTGATTTCACCTTAAAATCGAGCCGTTTGAGCTGCTGGTGTGACCGCACCTGCACAGGAATACAAACCTAAAAAAATGAATAAAATTATGGCAACAACTCTAAAACAAAATGTCACAACTACACTTTTTGTACATACGGAACATTATTTAGTCTGTACAACAGAATAGATCATTCATTTAAATATAATATCACCAAACCCTCCCCCCCAAACTTTGTCATACTTTTATGGGCAACCCAGAGAAACGCCACAGCTCAGAAATCCTGCCGCTCACAAAGAAAAACACGACGATTAAAAAGAATTACAATCCAGCCAGCGTTTGTTTGTTTGTCCGTCTGTTTGTCTGCTTTCTTCCACCGCTCGAGTCATTACATCCCGCAAAAGAAGTTTTGTGTAGACGAGTGTTTGTGTGTTTTTGTTACTCTTATGTACATGTGGCAGAAATGGAAGAAAGACAAAGCGGGAGAGGGGATGTCTGTGTGTGTTTTAAGATCGACAAACATCACTGTCTTAAGGCTTCTTTTTTTTTCTTTTTACAACTCCTCCGAGATGCGTTTGGTCTGGTGAGGTGGACTCTTTACTGATGCGGCCAGACAGGGGGAGGGATGGGAGGGGAGGAAGGGGAAGGTGTCCTCTGTCTTTTTCTTCAGTTTCAGATTCTCTCGGCGGCGGCGGTGATGGCGGCGAGCCGTGAGTCTCCGAGAGCCGCCGAAGGTTAATAGTTATTATGGATGATCCCTGGTGGCAGAGACAAGTCAAGCCGTCACACATGTGAGGAGGACACAGACCCACCGAAACCCACAGAGAGGGACACAAGGTAGGGACGACAAAGCTACATCTGCTACTTATTGTAAAATACTGATCAGGTTTTTAAACTGAAAGAGCCATTCCCGGTATACAGTACAAAAGTTAGAGGCAAAAAGTAGATCTGTTTTCTGTTTTTCTCTCCTAACTAAAGGGCAAAAGTTAGCAGCGCTCCTCTGTTTAGTGACCTGATTACTGCTAGTCATGCACAGCTACCGCTCCTTTAAGGTTGTTCCTGTGTCCTGTTGCTGGAGGCCGTCTTTGTTTTGTCTTTGCCGGGGGGGCATTTAGAGTCATTGGGCGGGGGCTGGTTGGGCTTGCTGCTGGGGGCATGCTTGGTGGGGGAGCTAGGCGTGGCGGGGGCGCCGGGGGGGTGGGACGCTTGGAGGTTCTTCTCGTCTGAAAAAAGCTGTTTAATTACGTCAAAGAAGTTACTCAACGGGCTGCCTACACAGACGGGAAGAAAAGAAACAGAAGAGAGAGAAGAGAGAAGAGAGAGAACAAACAACAGATGAGCAATGGGGTTAACGTGAGGAGAGGAAGAGGAGGTGATGGAGGGATGAGGAGGAGTGGAGCTGGAGAAAAGGAGACTCTGGAAGGTGGAGGGACAGGAGGGGAAGGCACCACAACATTCAGGCTTCTTCCAAAACAAATATTATTATTATATTAGTATTTATATTCATGTGAAGGGCAGCTTCAGAGTCTCAGTTTCTCCTGCTGGATGGAGAGTCAACGGAGCGCTGGAAGACTTTTCAGATATAATTCAGGACCAGAAGTTTACAACAACAACAAAAAAAAGTCAGATTTAAGCAGTGTTTCCTTAACCCTTTAACACCCAAGGGTCATACAGGCTGCCTGGATTTTTCTGTTTGGGCTGTAAAAGAGTCAGAAATCATACTATGAGTGATTGCTTTTACCCCTTTTTTTTCAGAACAGCCTAAGCTTTCAATATCTGGCAATATCTGACATAAACTATGTGTTTAGACAATGTAACAGTTTAAAGTGTGAAAAAAACAAAAAAACTGACTTGTATTTTTCAGAACTGGAGTTGAACATGAACAAAATATTAGACAACAAAAATGTAAAATATGAACTACAATAAATATTTCTAAAAAATTTAATTTTATAATACTTGTAAAATGGGAGCAGCGCTGCCCCCGTGGGATTTTGTGATGGACGTTGTTGCACGTGGTTCCTTTGATAGACACTAATATCCTGTAAAGTGCATCTTCTCTTCTTTCAGGAACCCTTTGAATTTGGATTGGAAATGGAAAACTTGAGCTAAAAATTAAATTCAGGTAAACTGAGTTCCTGGTAAGTTTCTAAACCACTCCTGAATCCGACTGAAGGTCCTAGTGTGGAAGAAATATGAATATAATAATATATAGCATAAAATATTTTTATTCCATCATCAGTAATAATTACAGCCCACATTTAGCATAGACTGTACAAAAAAGTCCAAGTCTGAAAGGTGAAGCCAAAGCTGAAGTTCCTTAAACCTGCCAGCAGGGGGCGACTCCTGCTGTTGCAAAAAGAAGTCATATTGTCTAGAAATCTATGAGAAAATGAACCACTTTGTCTGTTAGTAAAACATTCTCCTAACAGGTTTATGTCTTCAATCACTAGTTTCACATCCTCTTTAATCCAACATCATGTTCCTTTGGTAAATTATGATCCCATCTGGAGGAAAATAGACGATAAAACACGATATGTTTTAGACTTTTTCCATAACAAGATCGTCTGTCTTTCTGTATTTTATTGGCATTCTGTGAACTTCAAGGTCAAAAATCTAATTTAAACATATTCACAAATAAATTAAAGCTATAAAAGACATAGAGTCCAAAGTGAAGCAAAAGGCTGTTGTCAGCTTTTTGAACACTGTTTCAACCCTGTATTTGTTTGCATTTGTCGGTAGACGCTTTAACGTTAGCCGAATTAGCTTTTAGCAGCACCTGTTTGTACTCACACAGATGTACAAACTATTACTGTGGAACCAAAGAAAGTTTTAAAAAGTGATGGATCTGAGGCAGGTTCCGAAGGCTCTTTATTTATTTACCCATAATTTCTGAGCAGGTTCATTAGCTTTTTGAATTCCCTGCTTCCCTCTGTACAAATCTTGTCTGCATTTGGCTTTAATTGCACTTTTGTAGTGACTACAGGGTATCAGTCCTGCCAACTAACAGTGAGTCTATAAAAAGGTTTTTGGTGTCTCTGCTCATAAATAAATAACCCTGTTTGTATCACTTATTTGTTCTTGTTTTCTGTCTGCATTTCAGATTCTTGCAGGACTCAATGAAAGTCTTCCAAAGCTCCAGTTAACTCTCCATCGTGTCTACATCCATCACAACAACATCCATCCGATAAGACAAAGCTTCTCTTGGTAAGTGCTTCAAAACAGTCATGAATGAGTCAAACATGCAACAGTACAGCACAGTACACACATTAATACACAGTCACTTATCATTGCTTGGGTTAGTCTTCAAACAGTGCGTCCTGCAGTGAAACCACGTCTGTGTTTTGGTGCTGAGGTGACAACTTACCACCAGTCCTCTGCAGCAACACTCACATTCGCTTTTTGTGTCTCTTTCTTATCTTGTTCCAGTGATTTCAAATATGGAAAGTTTTCAGAGGGAACAATCCGATATCAAGCATCAACATGCAGAGGTCAGTTTACAGCCACGCACACAGACACGCAGTGAAATATTTCCTCTTCTCAAGTCATTTAGTCTCCAAACGGAGCGTTTAAAGAACAAATCTGCCCCGAAAACATCAGTTCTGATCAAGTGGGTCACTAACTAAAGAAACTAGAAGTCTATTCAAATAATTCTTTAAGCCAGAAATGCTGAAATATTCCTCATTCCAGCCTCTCAGATGTGAGGTTTTACATCTTTTCTTATCTGATATTAAACTGAATATGTTTGGGTTTTTGTCTTTGGGGATGTTTGATGGGTATTAGTCAGTCTTTTCTGAGAATTAATCAGGAAAATCCATAAATCTCATCCCAATAAATGACAAAAACCTTAAACGAAGGTGTGCTTCGTATCTATTTTTAGCTGTGAATGTGGCTAGAAACTAATCAGACTCAAAGCTAAGAAATGTTTTATTAAGTGTTCATTGCAGAATGTTTTGTCCTACTTTTTATTTTGCTGCATCGCCACAAACAGCTTGTTTTCCCACTACATTCAGTCTCTTCCAATGCTTCATTCTCATTTCAGTTTTTCCTTACACACATTATCTTTAAAATTTCTTAACATGGAAATGAGGAACTTTCCAGATGTATGTATCAATTTTTTTCATATTCAACTGAAAATCAATAGTTGGAAAATGAAAAAAAACTAGTTTATCTTGTTATTCATTTATGGATTTAAAGCATAAAAATTTAAAAAAACTAAACAAAACAAACTTCTTCCTCAGTCACTACAACCTACTTTGTTTTATTGTCTAATTTTCTCTAACTTTTCTGCGTTTTATTCTTCAGAAAGTCTTGTGCTGGAAACACAAGTTATATAGTTCTATTTTCAGAAGTCGCTAATATGTGCAAGTGGCCTGCTCTGAATCTGTTACTAGAATTTCTGTAATATATATATAGGTTCAAATGCTATAATATGCTGCAAATACCAGCTTTTTATGTTGATTTAGAATTAATTTAGGCTAATAAGGCTGCAGGTAGAGTGTAATAAAGGACTTTCCAGATATATGTCTCATTTTTTTCATATTCAACTGAAAATCCATCGTTGGAAAATGAAAAAAAAATGTTTATGTTCTTATTCATTTATGGATTTAACGCATAAGAATGAAAAAAAACTAAACAAAAAAAGCTCCTTTTTCAAGTCCATCACTGGAAATAAACTGGAAGAAACAGGCAATGGACTAAACTTGATTTAGAAATTCTTTAGGACTTTTTTCTCTGAAAGTGTCCAGAATCTTGATTAAGTGTTGATCTCAGTGGTTCCTGGGAATTTAACTCTTTTTTTTGGTTTTAAACTTTGCAGAATTTTATCCAGATTTTTTTTCTGTGGTTGCCTAAATGCACAGAAAGACTGTTATAAAACAGAGGTCATTTTTGCATCATTCACGTCCTCCTGGGAATTAAATCCAGTCTAAACGGAGCTTCTAATTTTTGCTCCAGTGCCAGTAAGACTTAAAGAATATAAAAAATATTACATGTAATGGTTAGTTTGATGTCATCTGGCGCCATCAATCAGTTTTCTGTAAAAATGCTAACTGTGTATTTCTACTTTTCTTGACATTTAAATGACTTGTTAAGACGAAGTTTCACTGTATTTACAGCTCACACACTCTTTCTGTCACACTGGTGTTAGTGCTGGCAGGGTGTGTTGGTGACAGGCCTCCAGGACGTTGGCAGTGTGTGTTAAAAGCCAGAGTTAAGGTGTTTTTGCCGGGAGCTCCCGGTCGCTCTGGTTCTTACCACGCTTGGAGGATTTACTGGGCAAAGAGGCTGAGCGCTGAGAGCCATCTGAGAGCAGAGGACAGTGTCAGAAACACCAACCAACGCACTGAGGCCCAGCGCTTCATCAACAGGTGAGCGATACCAAACATCAGCCGCACACCGACCAACACAGAACAATCCCTACTGATGTGGCTCCACACTGACGAATGTTCAGCTCATTTTACAGAGTCTCTTTAGACGGATTCTTGGTTTTGTGATGAATTGTAGCTGGACAGATTTTCTTCAGGCTATGCTTCCACTTTCAGGTCTGTCTACAACAACATAGATTATACACAGTAAGTAATAAATGGTAATTATGGGCCAGATGTTCTGTCTAAATGTATGTCGAGTTTGAGTTGAAGCTAGCCTTGTTAGCAGGTATGTTTAAAGAAGGCCAAACTAGAAAAAACGAGCTATAATTAGAGCTGTCTCCAGGTCAGCGGGTCGATTGGTTGGTCGATATGCTTTCATTAATCACTCGTCTCATGACCTACACCTCACACCAGCTGCTTTGGCTTCAAACTAAAAAAACAAGAGGAATTTTTTAAAATTGAATTTGCATTTCTGTGTTATTGTGTTCTTGCAATGTGCACAATAAGTTCATCCATAGGCTTTAAACGGTGCAGGTTTAGAACAAAGGTTAGGTGCTGTATCTGGTCCAGCTTTGGAATGAAGATGCTCACAGGGTCTAAGAATCAGACTAATTCCTGGGTAGGTTTTCTGTGGGTCAGATGAGAAGAATCTGGGGTCCCAATGAAATCGCAATGTGAGGGATAACCTCCTTTACCAGTATTCATTTTTGACAGTTTGGCCAATATTTGTGTAATACTTCTGTCACTGAAACAGGAAACACTCTTTTAAGATGCATTTTTACATTGAATTTTTTGCACAGTTACTTTTTTCATGTTGAATACAATCTTTTTAATTTTTTCCCCTTATGTTTCTCTTTACTTTCATAAAGAGAAAGGCTCTACATCAGCAGCCTCCCAGGATGAATCCATTATTTTTGGCAGAGGGAGGAACAGACTACCTGTTAGGACCCCCATGCTTTCACGGTTTTTGTAATGGGACTGTTTACTCGGAGTCGGCTCCAAAATAACTGACACCGTTTGAAAGAAGTCTTCAGCGTTTCTGCATTTTGTTCAAACTGATGGCTAAAAAAGTGGAGTGTGAACTTTCCAAATATCAGTTTTTTATATCACAGCTCAACAACCAACATAACGGATCATCTACAAACAGTAGCTAACTTCTCTGTGTTTTATTCTTCAATAGTTCCTGTGCTGGAAACATAAGTTTAAATAGTTCTTTTTTCAGGTGATATATAAACATTGGCAGCTGGTCTGCTCCGAGGCCATTGTTAACCTTTCAGTATTAAATCACAAGATTCAAATGATATAATATGCTGCAAATGCTAGCTTCTTATGTTAATTTAGAATCAATTTAGCTACTAAAACGAGCGGGTAGCGTGAACTCATTGCTCATTTAGTTAATCTACATAGAATGTCCACATTGGTTGAAGAGTAGGTGTGATTTCAGTCAATAGAGATTTTCTCTGCTTTATTACAGCCCTAAATGTGTCCAGTTTGCCTCGAAAATGCCCCAAATTTAGCCAATTACAGCTCCACAACTGAGGACAAAATGAACAGACATATCAGAACTGTAATATTAATTGTTCAAACACCTCCCTGTGTTATCCAGTGTTCTCTCAGCCAGCTGCATACTGTCATGTTACATGAATTAATTTTTTGTTGTCCTTTTGTTTGAGGTTTATCACTTCTTTGATTACATCACCTTCTTGCATCTTGCTCTTCTGCAGCGGCATAATGACATCTTTATATTAATATAGCAGTAGTGGATGAAAACCTGCATACATTTGCATTTTATTTAGCAGACTTTCAGAATGTTCAGTTAAAACGTTTGACCACATTTAGATGGAAACTAGCTATTGATGCTGTTGAAGCTGTCCTTAAACTTTTCAACTACAACTCTACCATATTTGATTATACTGAAATAAAGATTTTAGTCACTGGGTGGCTTGATGTTCACGATTGTGACCTTCTCTAAATAGCAGCTGGAGTCGTGTTTTGGGAGGAAACCTTTACCTCTTTTTTCACTGTTGTTATAAAACTATAACTCTAAGTTTTCCTGGCTGCAGAATTTCCTGATAACAGCATTTAACGCTAGTTTTGGTCTCTAGACAAGAAGCCCAGAGTGCTGAATTTAGCATTTTGGTAACCGTTTACTGGCGAGACATTTTATCCCGAAGACTCTGAGGAACAGGCTGAACATTCACTGTGGCAGATATTTTTCTTTAAAAATCCATCTCCCACTGCCTACACATGTACAACCTCATATGTAAACACACACAGAAGGCGATCCGGTTCACATGTCTGTAGAGCTGTTAGGTGTTTTAGTACATTTCATTGAACACATGCAGAGTCTCAGACTGCAAAGACATCAACAAACACCGTCACTGTTTGCTCGCTCGTGTCGCATGCTTCAGTACATTTTCAGTCCCGAGAGAGAATGGCAGCTCACCCAGAACCATCAGCACACACCTGACAACTGGATCCCAAAGCTGGTTTTACCCAGACGCCAGTTCTTCACACTGTATATATGAGTGTTTTGTGTGTGTGTGCATGGTTCTGGGTTTTCATTCAGCATGCGAGTCATTCAGTCCATCCAAGAGGCGTTAAGCTGTGGATGACGAGAAGCGGGGTGGCATGGAGAGGCAGGCCAGAGAGAGAGATCAGATAGATAGATAGAGATGTGGGTTATTGGCACATCTACACGGTGGTTTGGTGGCAGCTGAGGTTGTGCAAACAGTTCCTGATAACAGTTCCCATCTGTGGCAGGCCAGACTGGTGCTACTGGGCCAGTCAGTGTGGTTTAATGGCCGCTTTCCTCCCAGTTGTGTGTTCTCGTGTGCGCTCTAAGAGGGACGGTTTGTGTTTGGGTTGTAGTTGCGCTGCTTCACCACCAGAGGGGACCATTATCAAGTAAATAACCACAGATAGGACGACAAACAGAACTAATAACAAGGACAGCTGGAGAACACACAGTCACTCGTTCTTTTCTTCCATATTTTCCATCTATATATATAGGCAGCCCCGAAAATACCCAATCATGTCCAGGAAGAGCTCAGAGAGAATTGTGGGATTCTGTGTTTCAAAAGTGCAGAAAATTCTGAATGTGTTCTGACACCTTTCGCCCTCTTTAGAGACAAAAATGCTCCATGCACAACACGTGTAGAGTTGTGTAAATATTCATTAGCTTGACCGACTGTGTGTAAGTGTGTGTTTTCTGCTGAGTCAGGCTACAGTGTGGTAGCCGAGCTGCTGTCTGTGGAGGATAAATCACCGTCTGATGTCCTGAGTGGCGATAATCAGAGCTGTGAATGCACATCTAGAGTTCAATGGACTGGGTGTGTGTGTGTGTGTGTGTGTGTGTGTGTGTGTGTGTGTGTGTGTGTGTGTGTGTGTGTGTGCACGCCATGGTATGTGGCAGGGGCATGCACGTGGAGATGCCGTGTGCTAAAAGCAGTGTGCCGAGCTGAGCTGAGCTGAGCCGAGCGGGTCCGAGCCGAGGTGGGCCGTGGGGTGTGGCTGTGCTGTGATGCCAGGAGGGAGGACAGGGGAGGGAGGCTGTGAGGAGGAGGAGGAGGAGGAGGAGGAGGGTTGGGGGTGTAGGCGTGGTCGGGTGGCGAGGGGAGTCCGCTTACCAGAGATCTGTGGCTGGATGCCGGGCTGGTCGTTGGAGCTGAGCAGCTGGGCCTGGATGGTCTCAACCACACGCTTGAAACGTCGGCTGGGACCTGAAGAGAAACCAGAGGATCCTCGTTATGACACAGATTAGTGGGTTAGCAGCGGTGTCGAAAGTCGGCGTTTTCAGCGTCACAGTGGTGGCTCTCTTTTTACATGACTAGATCTCCGTGGTAACGTGTGCTGTGGAGCCAACTTGGGCCGGAGCAGGTTATGTTCAGAGTTTTGGATTTAACCCCTTGACGCCTGTTGTCGCGAATTCACATCATACCACTTTCATTCAGACTGCAGCTGAGATAATGTATCCATTCTCCCAATGCCGGTTTGTGCATATTTGGAACCTTTTGCAAGCACTGGTTTCTCATAGGACCGGGCAGAGTGGTACCTAATTATTATTATGATATATCTGTTCAGCGTGTAATGGGCAAATTAACAATCTCCACTTATTATTTTTAATTTAATTGTAAATTAAATTCAGGCGTCAAGGGGTTGAATCGGCGGAAAGCATCTCCATTTAAACAAATAATTTTTACATAAATGTGAATTTCACTGAGCAGTACCTCACTAATTATATTGCAATATTCATAGACGACTTTAGCATACTTATTCAAGATGAGATTATTAACCCTTAGATGCATAAGTGGGTAAAAAATGACCCGGTGAGGTCGTTTTCTTGCAATATTCATTTCATATTCCAGCTGTTCCTCAAAAAATCTTTTTGATATCATTCCATTTAAATTTTTAAGCTAACTTTTAAAGAAATTGTAATATTTGTATTACTACCCCAAGCTCTTAATCACTGGTAATATCATACAAGAGGTGACACAGTGCACAAACCTGGACGACAAGAGAGGAAAAATGTCAACAAAATGGATGTTGACATTCTTCTATTGATGTTCTGTGTAATATTCTTCTTTTTCAATTATCAAAATGTTCAAAATCTTCTATAAAGTGGAAAATTCACTTATTTCAAACATGAAATCATTCTTGTGTGGACAAAAATATAATACAAACAATGATGAATATGATTATTCTTAACCAAAATGACATAAAAACACAATGATTCTTACACGGGTCATTTTGACCCACTTATGGAAGAGTGTAGGATCCAATCACTCGTGCATCTAAGGTTTAAGTAGTTGGATGAATTTGAAAGGAAAAGGAGCCCTGTAACAAGCCGAGAAAGTTCTAGTCGGGCTCCTTTTGATGCTACGTGAGGAGAAAATTAAACATTCATGACGTGGCCTTGTTCAAGCACCTCAACATTTCAGGGTTCAGCTCTCCTACAGATATTGTAGCTCTGCTCATTCAAGTTTTATGCAGCGGCTCTTTTTATACTCTTGTTTACTCCAAACGGCCAAAAGTATATGGACACCAGCACATCCCATCTATAACATCAGTGTTTTCTATCCAGCTGTGCGTTTCTGCTCTTCTCAGTGTTGCTTTTAGCAGATAAATCTAAGGGCTAACTGGACTAGTTTGAGTTTCTTGAGGATGTCTCTCCTCCTCTAAAAAGCTTCTGACTGACTGGTGGGGAGTTCCAGCATCTTGACCTGAGAGCAGAGTTTCTGTCTACTTTTATGTCGAGGCTTCTGTCATCTTTAATGTGCAGCAAACAGTCCAGGATGGTCACACTGATGTGTTCTGTGAAGGCTTCCTGTGTTTGGATTCCACGTACCTGTTCTCTGCATCTTTCATGTTGTAGACAGCAGTGAGTTCATGACACAGCTCAGCTTCTGTCTGAACAAACCTCATTATTTTGTCAGTAGGTGTTGGTCAGACAGGTGGAGCAGAGATTGTATGTGGTCTGAGGTCAGGCTGGTTCTGCTGGACGGAGTTCTGTCCTGGAGCAGATGTTTCCTTACAGTCTTTACTGTTTAAAGAATGAATTGACATCGTAGGTTACCATGGTTTCATCTGAGTCCAGCTTTGTTTTTCTAACCTTGCTGGAGTTTTAGAACTCAGGAGGAGCTGAGATGATGGTGAGGTGTACATGGACATAAGACTGGTCACCTTGACCTGGTAATTTGCTGATTTTAGCACCCTTGTGCATCTTTATTCACTGGCTGGCAGGACAGTCTACTTTTAGTTTAGATTCCAGCGGCTTCATTGTTTGAAGGTTGAGGTTTAAAGATGGTGCTTTTACACTAATGATGGCGGCAGCAGATACCTTCAACCTGAGTTGTTCCACCTCTGTTCCTTGTCTCTTCCGGTTCTCCTCCTCTTTCTTTTCAACTTTATTGTCCTCTCCTCCCAATTCTTCATCTCCTCTCTTCCTGTTTATTTCTATCATCCTTTCTTCCCTCTTTTTCTGCTCCTCCTCTTCTCACACTTACTAAAGAGACAGAACAGCTCAGGTTGAAAGTGTCAGCTGCCCCAACAACTCCAAAAACACCACCATCAAAGAAGCGAAGGAACAGGCAACACTAAAAAGACACCAGAGCATCACCATGCTGCTGGCTAATAAAGGAAGATACACAGAGGTGTTGAATCCAGCAGATTACCTGCCGTAGTGACTAGTCTTCTTACAGCCACCTATGAGACACTGAGGTGAGATCTTACTAGCAACCAACCAACCGTTACAACTGGAAAGAGAAAAAAAAACACTAACTGGTACCACTACATTACAGTTTGTACCCCAGGAAAGCTTCAAAAATAGCATTGATTCAATTCCCTACTGCAGTGCCAAAGAGCTGGCCACTATCTCAGCACCTCTGGTTGCTAAAACTCCACAGTAAGGTTAGGAACATAAACCTGGACTCCATGAAACCATGTTAACCTTCGCTGGCACTTCACTTTTCACCCTGGAAGCTGTAAAAACGGTGAGGAAACATCTGCTACAGGACAGAACCAACCTCAGACCACACATGATCTCTGCTTCACCTCTGTCTGACCACCACCTACTGACAATATAATGAGGTTTCTACAGACAGAAGCTCAGCTGTGTCATGAAGTCACCTCTGTCTCTGGCGTGGACACCTGGGTCAGAATGAAAACAAAGGCAGTGGAAGCTTCACAGAACACATCAGAGCCACAACATCAAATTCACTCCGAAGCTAACAGTCTGGTTTTCTTGATCTGTGTGGTTCACGTTAAAGACGGCGGATCAACATTTGGCTTGAGGTTATCAGAACCTGACAACATCCGGTCAGAACGAGCCCACAAGGACAGAAGGGAAGAGCACAAACACAACAGAGAACCTGAACTTGTTTTCTGGCTCTTATCCAGATAGTTTTCTCCTGACTAGATCTTTGCTTGTGTTGCATCTACTCTCAGATGTACATCGCTTTGGATAAAAGCGTCTGGTAAATGAAATCATAGAAGCATTTATAGCATGTTTTTCACCCAAACTGGACCTTAGTCAGAACTAAAGAGGAAAGAACCATCAACTGAACAACACTGTTACTACTAAAGCTGAAGGAGAATCTGAGGAACTGTGGATGTTCAACAAACACCACATCTCTGTGTACTTCATATAAATCGTACAAAAGCAGCAAATCTTCCTATTTTAGATGCTGGAAGCTAGAAACTATTTTAGTTTTTGCTTCATTAAAGAGCAAATTAACTGACTTCAGTATGAGTAATATGTAAACTAGACACCTGAAAAAGGGAAATGTTTTGTCCTAGATGCCTTTTAACTTGAAAGATGCCTTTTAACCTGAAAATTAGCCACTGAGCACCAGTTTGATGTTATTTTTCCTGCTGTGTGTTGTCTACCTGACAGCAGGGTGAAGGTGACGGAGTAGATGCCGTTCTCCTTGGTGGCGCTGGTGCTCTCGGTGTAGGTGATGTCCACCTGGAACTTGACCGGCTTCTGGAAAACCGTCGGCCCGGCTGTGGACTTGTACTCGGCCCGGAAACTGGTCTGAGAGATGACGCTGTGGCTCAGACTGGGAATCTGGCAGAGAAAGAAAGTGTGAGTCAGCAGCAGCTCAGACCAACAACTTCTGCATCGGTTTAGACCAAGGTGGATGTGAGAGGAAGAGACGGCAGCAGACGGAGACGGTGTTTTGAACGTGTCGCATTTTAATGCGTCGTGACATTTTGCAGCGTCAGTGTCTGAGTCAACACTGACAAGTCGACAACAGACAACAGTCGGCTGCACATGATGCTGAAGCAACACGACTGAACACTAACCTCAAATCCAACTTACACCTGAACCGACGTCTTTCAAAACATGTGCATTCATGAATCTACTGTTTATATAATTTTATAAGAAGAATAAAGGTGTTTGGACAGAATGGGTTTTCTGTAGCATTTAGTGACATAGCTTATTCACGTTTATATTCAAGTTTTAAAGCAGTTTAAATGGTTAAAGTAGTATTCAAACCAGACTCCATCTTTCTAACACTCTACCTTACAATATAAATACAAATATACCACAGAAATGTTTCATTAAAACCAGCATGTTTAAATGCAAACTTTAGTGACTGCAATATGGCTATTTGCAGGAAGCCGCAGAGCTAATTTACTGATTTTTCAATATGTTTGTGTTGTTAATGAATCTATTTAAATGCACTAAAATGTGTGTAGCGGACGGATCATGTCACAGAAATAATCAACAGCTGGATCAAATCAGAAATTTGTCAGGAAAACATGTTACACTAACCTAAACTAGTGTGCTAAAAGCTAACTAGCTTAGCAGAGCAGCAGTAGCAATCATCTCTGAAGCCTCTAACTCCAGTGAAATTTATGTGATTAGAATTCTTGACACTTAATTAAATCGTACACTACCGTTCAAAAGTTTGGGGTCGCTTAGAAATGTATTAATTTTTGACAGAAAAGCAGTTTTTATAAAATGAAATGAATCAGAAATACAGCCCAGACATTGTTAATGTGGTAAATGACTATTCTAGCTGGAAACAGCTGATTTTTAATGGAATATCTCCATAGAGGTACAGAGGAACATTTCCAGCAACCATCACTCCTGTGTTCTAATGCTACATTGTGTTAGCTAATGGTGCTGAAAGGCTAGCTGATGATTAGAAAACCCTTGTGCTGTTATGTTAGCCATGAATAAAAGTGTGAGTTTTCATGGAAAATATAAATTTGTCTGGGTGACCCCAAACTTTTGAACGGTAGTGTATATTTACCCTAGAGCCTGACTGAAATTAGCTCAACAACTAGCCAGCAGTTTCCATTCAAACAAGAAGTTCTAAATTACACATTTCTGTGGCATAATAATAATTAGAGCCCAATGGGTACTATCCGTCATTATGCACCAAGATGAGAACTTTCTTTTAGAGAACATGCTCCAGAATAAAAGCTTGGGTGTCATCACACCGTCTCTCAGCACTGGTAGGACAGCAGGGAACAGTGAAGACTTACGGAGAGGAAGGCGTGGACGATGTCGGCCTTTATGGAGCTCAGAGGTTTGTCTCTGATCACGATGAAGATCTGTTCCTCTTTCTCCAGGTTGATGAAGTTCCCGAACCACGACTTCTTAGCCAGTCTGCAGAGGAGAGGAGAGCTGAGGTTAGAAATGATGCTGGACACACGACAAGACTCAGAACAGAAGCTTTTACTCACAATAACGTAAAATTCGCGTACGTGTGTTTAACATGCCAAAAATTACATATTAGGGCCATAAAATACTGCATTTCGTTACCTGTACTTGTACATGTCTAATGACAATGAAGTTTAATCTAAAAGCAAATTTAGAAAGCTAATGCTAAACTTTTGGTAACTTCTTTCTTGTCTGACGGATGAGGTTTGAAGACAGAGGAGATTGGGTTGAGTGTTCTTCTCATCTGTACGTCCAGAACAGGAGCAGCAGCAACATGAAGCAGAACTGTATTACAGAGTTAGCAGTAGGAACCGTATCAGCTGGATTTGGTTCATATTTTTACTGTGTATAGAAGCCAGTGTACTTGGGCGAGATTGATGGTACCTAAACTACTGGTTTGTGCTAAAAAGGATCCATTTTTAAACTCACTTCCTCATTTCAAATCTAGATTTGCTAAACACTGATTAGAACTTTGTTAGACTGAATTAGTCTTTGTTGCTGAAACCAAGTCCTAAAGTTTGGACTGAAATTCCTTTAATATTTAAAATGTTCTCATAACTTAGGAACTGCTTTTACTGTGAGGATGTATTTCCACTTGTTTACCTCCAAATGTGAGCAGAAAAGTTTGTGTACATTAGTAAACTGCATCACACGGATATAGAACTGTACCTTAAACATACTCTGGGTTTCAAGACCTTGATCTTAATCTAAAAAGCAATTTGTTGGGGACTATTTTCTGCAACAGATAAATCCACATTTAATTTTCTCGTGAGGGCTTTTGGCAGCAAGATTGAACTAAAACAGATTCTTCCAAATAAATAGTATTATTTTCAGACAAATTTTTAAAATACACATTGCTAAATTCTTGACTTTACTTTAAAAATCAAACTATTTACTGCAAAACAAGCGCTGCAAACCTAAAATTCCCACTATTTACAGTCCCTATTGTCTATTTCACATTTTACATTTTTAATTAATTGACATCACTCTGTAGAAATCAGCCTTTTTTGTAAATTCTTGTCACAAAAGTCCCATTAACCATGATTCAATGTTGTAAAGCAATAAACGAGGAAAAACTTGCCCACAGGCTACAGTAAGTTTATATTATGCATTATATGTAGGGGAAAATAAAACCTGCTTTCATACAGATATATCTAATGAACAGCTGTTGTGGTGTGATGCTGAGTTACTCACTCTGGAGAGGAGTCTGGGGTGAGGCTGGACATGTCCTCCTGGGTGGGAACTGTGGATCAAACAGAGGTCAGAGGTCACAGTTAAGCTGCTCGAAACTTTAACATTTTCTGTCTTGTTTGTCCACTGTGAGTGTTTGGTGTCTCGGTTCTGCTTTTCTGGAGGGTTTCATGGCACCGTCAAAGCAGCTGTGAGAGAACTAGCCCAAACTAAAGCAAAAAAAGGGTAAAATGGTCAATTTTCTGCTCTCCGTAATGAGGCAGTTATCGTCTTTATGACGAGGCCGGAGGCTGCAGACGCTGCTGATAAAGTTGGCAGCAGGTGAAGCGAAGCTGAATGCAGCCATTAAGAGCACAGAGATGATTTGTACTTATTCCCCTGAGCTACGAGGATGAAGTTTGGTGCATAAACACACTCGGCGGAATCGATTATCATACAGATAAGAATGAGACGTTATCATAAAATCTGACCTGGATAAATGAGAAACGCCTCCTTTTCCCTCCTCCTGGGGCTGAACAGTTTATCAACACTGCGATGTGAACAATAGTCACATTGCAGAGACACACTCACTCAAACACATCATATTACAACTTGTTTTTGTAGCTTGATGCATAAATAAACCTCACATGGTTCTCAAATCTGTCTGATACAACATAATGTACTGTGATTTAGGGGTTCTTGTTCGCGGTATATGAGAATTTTTGTGCAGCTTTTATTCACAAGACAGAGTTTTTGGGACATGCAGATGCCATGTGATGAGTGGAGAAACCCTGAAAAGGAAGATTTGGTTACAAGAATAAATGTTTGACCATTTAAATCAACACCACAAAGCTCTGTTTGATGAGTACAAACACAGATCTGAAAGCTGCCCAAAGCAAAAAACTAATTTGTATGCTTTCACCAGCAGTACACCACAAGAGAAAAGTTCCAAATAGGCTGCAAATACTGATTATTTGTCTTGTTGATTCATCTTTTGCTTGTTTTCTCAATGATTTGGTCTGTAAAATGTCCAAAAATAGTACAGCATTTTTGTGTCCCCCAAAGCCCAAGATGACAAATGACCCAAAGATATTCAGTTTAATGTCACTGAGGAAGAAAGAAACCTAAAAATATTCAAATTTAAGATGCTGGAATCAGAGAATTTAAATTTTTTTTCTTAAAAAATGACTCATTGGTTATCAAAGCAGCTGGCGATCAACTGTGACTAAAATATTCACATTTAAGAAGCTGCAATAGAAGAATTTACTAAAACTGATGAAGCAATTATCAAAATAGTTACTGACTCATTTAACAGTACTGATAATTAATAATTGCAGGTCCAGTTCCAAACCATTTTTATTTTTGATGCAGATGCACTCATCGACAAAATCACCCCGATCTTTCTAGAGTGATTCATTCTTGTCAGAGGAAAATGCTCAAAGCTTCTATAGCTCAGGAGACAAAATTGTGAATCTCATTTCAGCCTTTTGATTTTGTCTGATATGCTTCTCATATTTTTCATCTCACAGTCACCAGGAGAT